>NC_041406.2:146790271-146904662 GCF_900747795.2 Erpetoichthys calabaricus | reverse complement strand
TGTGTGTGTACGTGTGTATATGTGTGTGTGTTTACGTGTGTGTGTGTGCTTACGTGTGTGTGTGTGTGTGTACGTACGTACGTACGTACGTGTGTGTGTGTGTGTACGTGTGTGTACGTACGTGTGTGTGTACGTGTCTGTGTGTGTACGTACGTACG
This sequence comes from Erpetoichthys calabaricus, assembly GCF_900747795.2. Classification (NCBI taxonomy): domain Eukaryota; kingdom Metazoa; phylum Chordata; class Cladistia; order Polypteriformes; family Polypteridae; genus Erpetoichthys; species Erpetoichthys calabaricus. The sequence goes on along the minus strand of NC_041406.2, from coordinate 146,904,504 downwards.
TACGTGTGTGTGTGTACGTATGTATGTACGTGTGTGTGTGTGTGTACGTACGTACGTGTGTGTGTGTACGTGTGTATGTGTACGTATGTGTGTGTGTGTATGTGTGTATGTGTGTACGTACATACGTGTGTGTGTGTACGTACTTGTGTATGTGTGTGTGTACATACGTACGTACGTGTGTGTGTATGTGTACGTGTGTGTGTGTGTACGTGTGTATATGTGTGTGTACGTACGTGTGTGTGTACGTATGTGTGTGTGTATGTGTGTACGTACGTACGTGTATGTGTACGTACGTACGTACGTGTATTTGTGTGTGTACGTGTGTGTACGTACGTGTGTGTGTACGTGTGTGTGTGTGTACGTACGTACGTGTGTGTGTGTGTACATATGTATGTACGTGTGTGTGTGTGTACGTACGTACGTGTGTATGTGTGTACGTGTGTATGTGTACGTATGTGTGTGTGTATGTGTGTATGTGTGTACGTACATACGTGTGTGTGTGTACGTACGTACGTTTGTGTGTATGTGTACGTGTGTGTGTGTACGTGTGTATATGTGTGTGTACGTACGTGTGTGTGTACATGTGTATGTGTACGTACGTGTGTGTGTACGTGTGTGTGTACGTACGTACGTACGTACGTGTGTGTGTATGTGTACGTGTGTGTGTGTGTACGTACGTGTGTGTGAACATATGTGTGTGTGTATGTGTGTACGTACATACGTGTGTGTGTATGTACGTACATACGTATGTGTGTGTACGTACGTTCGTACGTGTGTGTGTACGTATGTATGTACGTGTGTGTGTGTGTGTGTACGTACGTACGTGTGTATGTGTCTACGTGTGTATGTGTACGTATGCGTGTGTATGTATGTGTGTATGTGTGTACGTACATACGTGTGTGTGTGTACGTACGTATGTACGTGTGTGTGTGTACGTACGTACGTTTGTGTGTATGTGTACGTGTGTGTGTGTGTACGTGTGTATATGTGTGTGTACGTACGTGTGTGTGTACATGTGTATGTGTACGTACGTGTGTGTGTACGTGTGTGTGTGTACGTACGTACGTACGTGTGTATGTGTGTGTACGTACGTGTGTGTCTGTACGTACGTACGTGTGTGTGTGTGTTTGTGTGTACGTACGTACGTGTGTGTACATACGTACATATGTGTGTTTGTGTACGTGTACGTGTGTGTGTGTACGTGTGTATATGTGTGTGTGTTTACGTGTGTGTGTGTGCTTACGTGTGTGTGTACGTGTGTGTGTGTGTGTGTACGTACGTACGTGTGTGTGTGTACGTATGTATGTACGTGTGTGTGTGTACGTACGTACGTTTGTGTGTATGTGTACGTGTGTATGTGTACGTATGTATATGTGTGTGTACGTACGTGTGTGTGTACATGTGTATGTGTACGTACGTGTGTGTGTACGTGTGTGTGTACGTACGTACGCACGTGTGTGTGTATGTGTACGTGTGTGTGTGTGTACGTGTGTATATGTGTGTACGTACGTGTGTGTGTGTACGTACGTACGTACGTGTGTGTGTGTATGTGTGTACGTACGTACGTGTGTGTGTACGTGTGTGTGTGTGTACGTACGTACGTGTGTGTGTGTGTACATATGTATGTACGTGTGTGTGTGTGTACGTACGTACGTGTGTATGTGTGTACGTGTGTATGTATACGTATGTGTGTGTGTATGTGTGTATGTGTGTACGTACATACGTGTGTGTGTGTACGTACGTACGTTTGTGTGTATGTGTACGTGTGTGTGTGTACGTGTGTATATGTGTGTGTACGTACGTGTGTGTGTACATGTGTATGTGTACGTACGTGTGTGTGTACGTGTGTGTGTACGTACGTACGTACGTACGTGTGTGTGTATGTGTACGTGTGTGTGTGTGTACGTACGTGTGTGTGAACATATGTGTGTGTGTATGTGTGTACGTACATACGTGTGTGTGTATGTACGTACATACGTATGTGTGTGTACGTACGTTCGTACGTGTGTGTGTACGTATGTATGTACGTGTGTGTGTGTGTGTGTACGTACGTACGTGTGTATGTGTCTACGTGTGTATGTGTACGTATGCGTGTGTATGTATGTGTGTATGTGTGTACGTACATACGTGTGTGTGTGTACGTACGTATGTACGTGTGTGTGTGTACGTACGTACGTTTGTGTGTATGTGTACGTGTGTGTGTGTGTACGTGTGTATATGTGTGTGTACGTACGTGTGTGTGTACATGTGTATGTGTACGTACGTGTGTGTGTACGTGTGTGTGTGTACGTACGTACGTACGTGTGTATGTGTGTGTACGTACGTGTGTGTCTGTACGTACGTACGTGTGTGTGTGTGTTTGTGTGTACGTACGTACGTGTGTGTACATACGTACATATGTGTGTTTGTGTACGTGTACGTGTGTGTGTGTACGTGTGTATATGTGTGTGTGTTTACGTGTGTGTGTGTGCTTACGTGTGTGTGTACGTGTGTGTGTGTGTGTGTACGTACGTACGTGTGTGTGTGTACGTATGTATGTACGTGTGTGTGTGTGTACGTACGTACGTTTGTGTGTATGTGTACGTGTGTATGTGTACGTATGTATATGTGTGTGTACGTACGTGTGTGTGTACATGTGTATGTGTACGTACGTGTGTGTGTACGTGTGTGTGTACGTACGTACGCACGTGTGTGTGTATGTGTACGTGTGTGTGTGTGTACGTGTGTATATGTGTGTGTACGTACGTGTGTGTGTGTACGTACGTACGTACGTGTGTGTGTGTGTATGTGTGTACGTACGTACGTGTGTGTGTGTGTGTACGTACGTATGTGTGTGTGTGTGTGTACGTGTACCTGTGTGTGTACGTGTGTATATGTGTGTGTACGCACGTGTGTGTGTACGTGTGTGTTTTCAAATAAAATGGCGTAGTATTGGCATATAACTTGCGCAGATCCTCCTGTGTTCTTCAAATCATCGCCAGATTACTTTAAAGACCTGATGCAATGCAACGGTGTAATGGCCTCTGCAGGTGACACCTTGGGTTTGTATTTTGTCATCACGAGATGGCACTTTAAACCATTGAAAGGGAGAACATCCTAGTGCAGGATAAGTGGGAGCATAAAGTTCAGTTTGTAAACCTCTGGTATGTTGATAAATAAATGTTCTTCCACCCTGCACGCCTGAAACTCTGATAGAGCAGAACGTTTTCCTCGTTTCTATTTATTAACTTTATCCCTGTTCATTGTGCTGATGTGGACCTGAGATCTTGAACTGCTCTTGACGCTTTTCTTTTGCAAGATGTAGCTGTACTGCCAGAGTCTAAAGAGCACAAGTTTCTACACGTCTTTCATGCATTTTAGACTTAACTGTGACTGGGACAGTAGCAGTGCACGTCTCGAATTCAACAGAGACATACGAGCAAGAAATATTCTTCTTTTTTGAATTGATGTCCTCTTTCTTAGTGGACGCGCCAGTCTCTTTATTGATATGCAGGATGTCTGGATGACAGCACTCGACCCGCTCTTGCTGCTTTCTGTGGCCATAAGGCCACTGAATTCTTGATAACCTGATTTCACCTGCTGCTTTGTGTCTAATTTTACGGTACGTTAACACGTCGACTGCTATCTACACTTGACCTTTTTTTCTCTTACTGTTTAATACAATTACTGGATCTGTTCAGTCCTGTTTTGTACCACATACATTAGGTCCTTCTCGCGCTCCCATCTCTACTCTCTCTACTCTCTTCTTATGCTGCAACCGCTGTTAAGTAGTGAGAAAAGTTGCCTAGCATGCATTGTTTTGTTTTGACCACTAGATGGCAGCAAAGACCAGAAGATGAGGTTGCAGTGGAGCGTTGGGTCTGCTTTGTCTTTACAGCACAACATCCAATCCACTCCAAAATGATCGGTCGTTCTGTTGATGGCTGGGATCCTGTGCTGCTAGGAAATGACACAGAAATGAGGGCTGGATCTTCAGGAACCATGAGGTTATTAGACAGAACTTTAGATGTGCTAAGGGCAATAATGGGCTTGTTACAGAAGATCAGTAAATAAAGAGACAGACAGAAATGAAAGGTGCTATATAATAGATAAGGGGTGTCTACTCCGGTCCTGGTGGGCCACCACATTCTAACCTTTTTCCTAATCAGTTTTCATTGCTATTTAACTCCTTTTTATAGCCTTGTTTTCAAGGATTCATCCATCCATCCATCCATTTTCCAACCCGCTGAATCCGAACACAGGGTCACGGGGGTCTGCTGGGGATTCAGTTCTCCTGAATTGATTTGTTTCTTCATCAAATGGCAGCCAAGCAGAAATGAGACGGGAAACGAGCCGACAGGTGAGCAGCTAAACTGGAACATCAAACTCCAGCCAATTTCACTCCACCCGGTTTCTTAATGAGAAGCCAATTCTTGCTGCTCACTAAAGCTGTTATTTAATATCAAGACTTGTTGCTGCTCTCATTCTGTTGATTTTCTGTTTTTTCTAAGACCACCGTCACCATGTTTTAGTGTCCTAAGCAGGTCAACATGACTGAGACCTCCAACTTTCTTTAGATTCAGGTATTGTGTGATGGGCACAGGTTAGCTGGTCACGTGGGGACTCGTTTTGTGTCTCAATATTGTTTGGCTGCTAATTAAAGAAAAAGAAACAACTAAGGGGTCCGAGTCATGTCAATCAAAATGAAGGCAAAAGAAGATAATTAGCAGTCAAAAATGGGCCCTAATTAAGAAGATGGTTAGAATGAAAACCAGCAGCCCACCAGGGCCGGAGTTGGACACCCCTGTAATAGACAGATAAATGTGAAAGTAAATATATAACAGATAAAGAGATAGATGCAACTGAAAGGCACTATATGATAGAGAGAAATGAGAGGGCCTATACAGTAGTTAGAAATGAAAGGCACTATATGGTAGATATGAACTGCACTATATTAGAGAGAGATAGAGATTAGATAGAAATCATAGGCATTATATCATAGTGAGGTAGCAATGAAAGGCATTATATCATAGATAGATGTGAAAGGCACTATATAATAGCTGGCCAGTGGCATTTTGCACAAAGATGTCCACAGCAGACCCTTGAAGTTGTGCAGGTTGTGACTTGGGACCTCCATGGCGCAGACTTGTTTTTCCAGCTCATCCCCCAGAGGCTCGTTTAGAATGAGATCTGAAGGTTTTGGAGGCCAGAATTCTTTGTCATGGGATTCATGAGAGCAGGCCACCTTTTCCATTGCTCGGTGGTCCTGTGCTCATTACAGTGGGGCACAGGGGTCTGCATGGACACTCTGAGCTGTCTGAGCTGTGATGCTCTGTGTCCTGTGACGCCTTTCTGTCATATCCAGCGTTCTGATTGGACCAGGCAGGCGAGGCTTCACTCCCAACACACACCGGTGAGCTTTGGGCGTCCAGGACCCTGTCACTGGTTCACATTTTTTTTTTTTTTTTTGGTAGGAAGTAATACCGCCGCACTTTGTGTTCTCAGTGGTGGTTAGTTAACATGCTCATAATTGACAACGAGGTGGGCAGCTTGCTGTTTAACGTGCCCCCTTGACACCTGTGAGTGGTCATTACTTCAATTAGTGAAGTATTTGGAAAGAAATAGGACAAAGGAAGAGGCGAGAAGGGCTAATCATGTGCTGGTTAAAGATCAGCAAAACAAAGAGCAATGTGATGCTGCCAAATTCAGGCCACAGAATTGAATAACGAGTGCCAGTATGGCACTCATTGCCAACTAATTAACGGCATTGGCTTAAAAGAGACCCCTGAAGACAGCTGAGGCTTTTTCCACATTTTAGGATTGTCGCTTTAGCTGGCTGGACCTCTCCTTCTCGTCATGTTTTTCGTGATGATACAAGCGATGATGGGTTGACCTTTCACAGCAGAGTTCAACATCAGTGGACACCAACAGGGGAGGCCAGCGATTAGAAAGGCGAAGTTTGGCTTTAAAAACGCGACAAACAGCAGCCTTGGCTTTTCATTTTCTTCATTGAGGAGCACAGGGACTGGACGGGCTTTAAATGGCTGCTTTCTGGATTCACGTTTGTGGGATATGCTGACATGATGGATTTCTGACATTTCTGCAGAAAGTCACAGCTGGTGTGTCTTAAGGTGAACGTTTAAGGATGGAGCGCAAGAATCCATGGAGGGGGTCTAAGCTTTCACTAAAGGCAAGTGTGGGGATTGGTGAGGGAGTGAAATGTGTTCTCTTTTTAAGAGGGGCTGACTAAAGGGGGGGGTTTACTGGGGTGGTAGTATGGGGTCCCCGGATAAAATTGAACATTGCAGTGCTAGGTGGCAGGGAGGGGTGAGGTGTGCGTTTACAGCGTTCGGTTTGTTTTGCACTTCCTGCTGATTTGGTGGTGTTTGAGGCAGGGTGGCGCAGTGCTTAGCTGGAGGTCCCCTTTGCAGGGTCGGAGCACTAAAACCACTGCAGAACTTTGAGTCTCGCTGTAGTAGGTGGGAGCTGATTGATTTAGGCAGCCCAGTTTGTTGAGTGGTTATAAACCATCAACATGGCATGTCCCCAGATATCTGCTAGGGAGACCTTGGCGGACTTTTGAAAGGGCTTTCTTATTTTCTTTATGCAGTTGCTAATTTTTGAAGTTTTGTTTTTGTTTATAATCTGCTGCTTTGAGGCTATTAAGGTCACACGGTTTTTGATATCGTGCTAATTAACTCAATCACGGTCCTGGAGGTCCACAGTAGCTGCAGGTTTTCACTTGAACCATTTTCTTAACTTGAAACCATTTATTTACTACTTAAGCAATTTGTGTTTTGGGCTTAATTTTAGTTCTCTTGCCTGTTACAAATTCAGAACCTTTAATTGCCTATTTTAGTTTTTACAGCTGCATTTAAGTTTTAATCGTTGCCTGTTTAACCAGACATTAGTTAATAATGAGATAAGCAATAAACCAGCAGCTCTCTAGCTAACGGGCTTACCTTGAAGTATGTGTGATAAAAATGTTTAGAAATGAGAGGGGAGTTGGATGGAGCGTTAAGTTTAAATCTGTTCTGGTCCACAAAACACACGGAGAACCTCCTCAGAGAAGGAAACTTCCACAGTGCAAATCAGACTTCCGTTGGATGAATGGACGCACTAACAAGCCAAACGGTTAAATACCAAGTTTCATTATCAGCAAGGACCATCTTCTAATTAGGAAACTGGCTGGAAGGAAAAGCTGCACCCACTGCAGCCCTCCAGGACTGTGATTGAGGACCCCTGTGTTAGGGGAATTGTTAACGTTTGATTTGTTTCTCTGATTACATATATCTTGATTTAATTTGATATTACTTGTTGTTGTTTATCCAAAATTACCAAAGTTCTGCAGCTTTAAGTTTGCTTCATAGGATGATTCAGGCAATAGTGTGACACATGTTCAAATAATTGCACAGACCAAATACTTCTGTCTTAAAAGATTCAGTAAAATTCAAAGCAAAACAGAAAAGTAGTTTATGGCTTATCTTGTTTCGTTTATATAAGTGTGTGTGTTTATAACATTATACAATCTTAAGGCTCCTTAAGCAAGTTAAATATGGTCAGAAGACTTTATGCAATCTCCTATTAGCAGACATATCTAACAGTTCACGCTAGCAGTAAGACTATTTCCTAACTTATTTAACACTTTGTTCTACAGAGTTCTTTCTCATGTTAATACCATGCTATACCATAGTCAGGAAGCAACAAGAAACTGGTACTATATTATTGAAATTAAGCAAACACTTAAATAAGGACTGGCTCTTAAACTTCTGGCTCCTTATTGTCATTGCAGGAGCAGAGACGATTACTGCATTTGACTTCAGTGAGAGCCACAAACTCCTCCTATATTGTCAATATTGTTTTCAAATAACTAGTAATGAGCTGCAAACAAACATTTAAGAATGTATTTGAATCATTAGCCGCTTCTTGCTGCAGGCCCATTTTATTTACAGGTCTGTCCAGTGTGCTGCACACAAGCTCTTCTGACTGCACCGTTGGTGTCTGGTGGTGGTGGTGGTGGTGCAGTGTCATCTCCTGGTTCATCACTTTTTCTTGCTGAAAGCTATTTTTGAAGTTCTTGAAGTATTGGCAGATACTCTTTACACCAGGGGGGGGGTCCAACTCCAGTCGTGGTGGGCAACAGTGGCTGCAGGTTTTCATTCATTCGTCGTTTTTGCTTCTAATTAACTTGATTTGTCTTAGTTTTAATTGACGTGACTCTGACCCCTTTGGTTTTTTTCCTTAATGAGCAGACAAACGATAATGAGGCACAAAATGAGCCACATGAAAATAAATAACCTTAAAATACAGAAATGTGAAGGTCTCGGTCATGTTGCTCTACTCAGGTCACCAAAACATCTTGATGGCAGTCTGGGGGGGGGAGAAAAGCAGTAGTCTGCTTGTGGTAGAATGAGCACAGCAGCAACTCATGATATTCAATAACTGCTTTAATTAACAACAATAATTGGCTTCTCATTAACCAACTGGTTGGAGTGAAATGGGCTGGAGTTTGATGTTCCAGTTCAGTGGGTCATCTGTTGGTTCGTTTCACATCTCATTTCTGTTTGGTTGCCATTTAATGAACAAAACGAATCAGAAGACTGAATCCTTAACAGGGCTATGAAAATGAAGGGAAAAGAATTAGAAGTGAAAACTACTCGCTGATTAAGAGAAGGGTTAGAATGAAAACCTGCAGCCACTGCGGCCCACCAGGACTGGAGTTGGAGCCCCCTGCTTTAGACCCTCTTTTCCTAAACAAATCGGCCATGTACTGAACTTGTTTCCAGCGTCGGAGTGTCCTGGTCGTTTTTAGAAGAGTCCAGGAGGCATGGTGGGCTGTGTCTTCAGTAACGGCAAGTGATTGGGTGTGAGGACCTCCAAGTCATTTGGGGTTTGTTATTTATGTTAGAGACTTTCATCGTCCAGTATTGGTTGAATTTTTCGTGCGTTTCTAATTTCTGTCCCATGTGCCACCTTGGTGAGAGGCTGATGGTGGATTGAAAATCCATTTGATTTCTTTCTTCGTCATGGCTTGTGCAAGTGAATTGACGTATGGCATTGATGCAAGAATCAGTGTCCAGGCTGTGTGCAATCTCAATGTGTACAGCTCTACATGTTACACAGGTGATGATTACTCCATACCTCTTGACCAGACTTGGTCCTCTTAACTAGAAAAGGACCAAAATCAACATTAGAGAGACGTGGATGGTCAGGTCCCAGGCAACCTTTTGACAAATCTGCCATTTTGTTTACTCCCCTGCTTTCTCGTCTTTTGCATGTTGCACATATGTGCTGTGTTGAGTTTGCTTGAGGTATCCAGTATTTCTGGCGTAGCTGTGTGAGCACATAGTTGCACCCACAATGTCGGATTTCTTTGTGAATGTGCTGCAGTATGAGAGAATTGATGTGTGAGCGCTTGTGGAGAATTGCAGGATGTTCAGCTTTTTCTGATATTGCAGCTTTGCTGAATCTTCCAGCTCACCGTATTCCACCTTGTTGTTTGAGACAATGGAAGGCGTTTTGTCAGAGATGTCTTGAATCCCTTTTTCGGCAGCATCAGTGATGCTTGTAGCAAAGGTGCTTGCTCCTCTCTGGCCCCTCTTCAGGCGATCTCTCCCCTGTCGGGTTTTCTTTCTTCTCTGTGAATACATGGCTTTGTGATGGACTCCAAAGCATAGGATGCCACCATATTCTAGCCTACCGATGTAAAAAGGTAATTAGCTCAGCTATGCCTGCCCTTCTGTCTTCCCTTTCTTGAAGTTTGTAGTCTGTCCCTCCCCGTGCATCTCCTCCTGTCCTATCAAAGCTTCCTTTTCTTCTATGAGTATTTGAGTTACTGTTGCTTTTCTCCATTCTCTTCATTGGACCCGGCGTTCATACATCTAGTCGGATGTTGCATCGTCTCTGAGCCGCGCCGCCATTCTGCTATGTATATCTGGTTGCAATAGAAACTCCAGTAGCTTTGTTTAAGGCTCATTAACATTCAGACGTCACAAATGTTAGTGCTGAGTGATTGTCTTACAAGCTCAGACTCTCCTCAGACCACCATGACAGACTGAACTGTTTGGCTTTGTCAGCTGGACATGGTGATCTAGTTGAGGACCTTGCCATGTCATTTTTCTAAACTGCTGTGATGAAATAAGAACCACAAAATAAGGTTTGGGGATCCACTCTGTGTACCTGAGAAAATGGCAAAAATTTTCAGACAACACAATAGAATCCAAGACTGAGACAAACCTATGACTGATTTAATACAGAAGGAATGTCGGCTTTGAGGCCGAGAGGAAGAGGAGCATCTTTGGACCTGCACCTGGTGGGACTGGATGGGAAGTCTTTTGAGGAAGAATCGGAAGTGAAGTTAGGCAGGTTTACCTTCTGAGGATCTGTAGGAGGAGGTCAGGGCCAACCCTTGGTCTGACGTAACAACACACTTGATCACCCCACGCACTGCACGTCTGTGTCACCTGCTTAATCCACACCAGGGTGTCCGTGGCACTGCAGTGAGTTTATCCCAGCTGGGACTTTTAATGCAAAGAAACCCAGAACAGCCACAGTGTTTTAAGGCCTTTCCAGTTGTCTGTAGTTGACATTTCAAAGCTTGCTTTGTGACAGTCACTTGTCATCTGTGACTAATGAAGATCTGTTTTGATGGAGCACATGTTGTCCCATTTCTTATTATTTTGGTTCACTTCAGATTTTTTTGCTCTTCATTTTAAAGTTCAGTCTGTGGAGTCGTCATTGGCTCTACTTGTTGCGACTCTGAGACCTCGATGTTGATGTGTGGAGCACTCATTGCTTTGTGCAGATAAGACCACCAAAATGTCCCCCCCATAAAACCTCTGGTTCTGTGTGGCTTTAAGCGAGTCTGTGCGGGTTTCAATTCATGGCTGACGTTTCACTTTCACAATTGTGGAAGTGATGATTTGGTTGTACTTGAGTTCTGTTTGAGTTCTTTAGTGTTCAAGTTAACGTTGTGTGTGTTTTGGTGCCCTCTTTAGAGGGGCCTGTAGCTGTAAGACACCACAGTTCTTACTGATTAAAACATGATTTAAATTGGACCAAACCAGTGATAAGGGAAGTGGCAGTGACCTCTGTCAAACGGTGGGCATCTGCTCGTTTTGGGCAATGCCAGGTATTACCGTATGTGCTGCATTTAAATTAGGAATGCATGCAAAGAATAAAAATGACTTGAGTGAAAAATGTAAGTCTTTTTGACCCCAGACAGCGTTGTGAGAGACGGAGAAATTGCCAAGGGGGACATGTCACCCCCATCTCAAATATTGAAAGTTCTTGAGCCGCATGTCTCATGGTTTGTGACTTGATGACATGAATTGGCTGAACTTCCGTGTTTGACTTGTCGGCTCCTGTGCTGATTTCACTGGTTGTGTTCTGCAGATTCTCCACCATCACTTGAACTTGTAAGTCCTTCTATGTCTTCACACATCTCATTGCCAGCTCTTCGACACCATCTTGTTCACACCAGGCCAGGCAGTTCATGAGGAGGTCTGCTGGCTGAAGTTTTCTGGATCCATCCTAGTCTTGGTAGTTCTGTTGAGTGTGGTGTGGAGGTCCATTGGGGTGCACTGTGTCTGCAGGGACTTTTGCTTTGTGTGGTCTTGATGGCTGATTTTTTGGAGTAATCTTTTAAATTAGAAGTCTGAGTTGTGTAATTTATTGATGTTTGAGGCCTCTTACTCCATACGTTTTATGCCTGCTTTGGGGTTCCGTTGTCCCTGTTTTCCTTTGGTGCTCAAATGCAGGACCCTGAAGGACTGGTATGGTGTGGGTGTGTTGATGGCTGCAGTTGTGGAGCAGGTTTGTTGGGGTGTTTGTGTGTTCATTTAAAAAGGTTCTTGGGAATGACGGGCATGTCGCACCTGGGCATGAATGGATGCTGGATGGACACACCAGGTTTTATATAGAGATGTGCATGATGTTTAAGTTTTTCCTGTTGGAGACCAAGATGTCTGCACAGCTCCCCATCTGCCCTGGCCTGGGTTTTGGTTGCCTTTTTTCAGAGAATGCCTGCCGCTTGCCCTTTCATGTATTTTACGTTTGTCCAGTCTGAGCTCCATGTGTGTAGCTTGCGAATATGTCGTCATTTTCTAACCGCCTTAATCCAGAACACGTTGTGAATATTTGTATAACTCGTCTGTTCCTGCAGGTATCTTTTTTGTGGTGTTTTGGTTTTTGACTCTTCCTCCTTATTGGGTTTTAATTTGTTTGATGGTAGGTTGAGAGTGAAACAGAAACCACAGAAGGCTAAGGGAGTTTCCCTGGATGACGTCTCATCATATCCGTAGTCAGTCTGTCTGTGGGGGTGATGGTCTCCAGTGTCCCATTGGTGTTTGATTGCGGAGGCCTATCTTGTACAAGTTTAAATGTGGCTTTGCTTCTCCAGGGTTTCCAAATTTCTGTACCTTCAAATTATATCACAGGATGATCCAAGCAATAAATGGGATGCATCTGCACAGTTGCTGTGTCTTCATTTTAAAAGTTTGTTTATATTCAAAGTAAAAAAGGGAAGGGTCTTGTACAGAGTCCACCTTAAGGCTGTGGAATCCTTGCATTTCTTGAAGTTCATACAGTAGGTCTGGGCGTCTGTACTTATGGCCACAACTGTAAGCTGCTCATCTCACACTCCTTGCTTGTAGCAGAGAGGCGATGCTCCTCACTGGCTAATGAGCTTTCTTTTATTACAGAAATAGCTGAAAATGGTCACATCCTCTTTCAAAGACTTGTTTTTACAGTAATGCTGTGTTAGCCGCACAGGGTGTCCCATCATCTGTGTGTGTTCTGTAAGTTTCTGTCTAGGTGTGTGTGTAGATGTGGCTTCTTATGCATGTATTAAATATTTTGTATCGCATAGGCAAGCAGCCGATAGGTCTGTAGTTTTTGGGGTCTCTGGTGTCTTAACAGGATGCCGTGTTAATCCTGGGGGTGGCTCAGGCCTGTAAATGAAGTTAAGCCCAAGTTGTATAGAGGGGACGTGTAATGATCTGCTTTACAGTGTTAGGCCAGAGTAACTCTAAGGGAAACTGTTGTGCTAGCATCTAGTGGATAAAATAACGTGATGTTGCAGAAAGGACTGTTTCAGTACAGCCAGCACTACATTGTTGGCAGACCCTTTGCTTAACTAGGGCTTCTCTGTAATGATGGGCTCTTTCTGGACTCTCTCTACCTCCCCTGATCTGCCGGAGTTTTACTGTATGACCAAAGTGTAGTGATATCTCCGACTTCAGTCATATGAATGCAAGAAGCTGTGCTTTGGTGCAGTAGTGACAACCGAGAGTAAGGGAGGGCAAGAAAGACATCTGTGTCCTAATTACTGTTCACAATGCCGCGTCTGTCCATGTATGTGTCAGGGGAAATGTGCTGTGGTAAGAGAGTAAACCGAGTGCTGCATCGATCGTGTGGATCAAACACTGACATTCTGCCCCCTGACGTGCAAACAGACAACATATTACAAAAATACCTTTCAGCATCTGCTCGATCAAGGCTGACGTGCATTGGTGACTCTTAAAACATCACACAAAGCACAAATATGAAATCTGCGTTGATCCAGCAATACACACTCGACAGTTTCCTACTGTATTTATGTTGATGGTTTTCATGTTTTTGTTGTTCATTTTTCTTCAGCTCATCTGAGTGGGGAAGCTCAGTCTGCAGGCTTACCGCGGGTTTTTTCTTGTCTGAAAGATCCCACAGAAATGAGGAAACCGCAGTTGTGAGCTTCTAAAACATCAAACAGCTGACAGTTTTGAGGAGCAGATACTGAAGCTTCACCTGAAAGTCCTGAAACTACACCGGGGTGCAGCAGCGCATCCTGAGCCGGCTTCTGCATCCAGCAATTGCCTGCCAGCTTCTTCCATACCCTGGAAGTTGTTGAAGGTGGCAAGCATCTGTTCTACCCCTGTGCCCACTCAGGCTGGAGTGTGTGAGCACCAACCAAAAAGGGGGCCTCCACCCTGAGTGTCTAGGGAACCATTTTCAAGCTTTCACATCTGTGCCAGCTGCCTGCCACAGTGCTGCTGTTTTGGAGTACTCCATCATACAAAACCTGCACTGTGCACCTTCTGGCCAGGAGACTTGTGTCCTGCTTATGTGGGGATGCATGTTCAGGAGATGAAGGCCTCTTTGTCCTTGTGCAGCAAACGTGTCAGTGATCTGGTTTTCCACTTGGGAACAAATGAGTTATGGGTCAAAGGTGCTGAAAGACTTCTGATCATTGCTGCACTTCACTCATGAGGGGACCTTTGATAAGTCATCACCGACGGACATTCAATTGAGGCCTTCATTCGCCTGTTCTCCTCGGTGCTTTGGTTGAAGACTTTCCTTGCCAAGTTTAGCCTTTACGTCACTGACAATTTCTGGGAGCAACAGTTTTATCAGAAGAGATGGACTCCATGTGAACAGGTAAAGTGCAATATAGCTAAGATAATTAGTCTGCTTTGACTGTTTGAAATCCATCTTAATGTATGTTTCTTCAAATCTAGCTAAGATGTTTACTTAATTGTCTGAGCAAATGTTTTATATTAAGCCACATGTAAACGGTAATAAACACATTAAAAACAGTATGTGGTGGAGTCCTGTCCAGTCGAATAGATATACCTGTCATTGCATGTTGTGCCAGCCTGTGACTAAAGCCAACCTCACGTTGCATCAGTTCCCTTTTTGGAAGCAGCAGGTCCTGATGGCTACTCTGCTAAATTAAAAAAATTAAAAAATTTAACTTGGCTCCCCTCTTTTTATAGAATCCAGACAATAAAATTCTTCCTCTAACTTTTTGTCAAGCATTAATTACCATTTTTCTTAATAATCGTACAGACCGATCTCACTTCTGAATAATGATGTTAAGATACTCTCTAAAGCCCTAGCTAGAAGGATTGCGAAAGTGCTGCCTTCAGTAATATCTCTAAACCAAACCAGATTTATTAAAGGTAGACATTTGGTTTCCAATCTTCGATGCCTATTTAATGTAATATATTAACCCATAAAGTCCAACAATCCAGAGATTTTGTCTTTGAATGTAGAAAAAGCATTTGGTATGGTTGAATGAAATTACCTGTTCACCACTTTGCATAAATTTGGGTTTGGCCCTGACGTGTGTGGATCAGAGTACTGTGTACCAGTCCAGAAACGTCACAATCTCTAACACTATCTCAGACTATTTCAAACTAGAAGGCGACACTAGACAAGTATGTCCCCTGTCCCCACTGCTATTTGCAACAGCCTTTGAGCCACTGGCTGTTTGCATCAGAGATAAAGGGGATTTTCAGAAAAGGACTTGAACAGAAAATCACTATATGCAGATGATATGGTACTGTATATATCTGACCCGTAAAATGCAGTGCCTGCAGCCCTAACTGTTTTAGCGGTATTTCAAAAGGTATGTGGACTCAAAATTAATTTGAACAAAAGTGTGCTTTTTCCAGTGAAATCTCTAGCAAACAGCATTTGGTTGGACACTTTCTGTTATATCATTGCAGATCAGTTTGAATACCTAGGGGATTATTAAGGAAGTGTTTAGGGAACACTGCAAAAGTTGGACCTCTTATAGCCTTGCAAGATGCTGAGGAATTCACTCTTTTGGTTTTAGTCTGCTAGATCACTCGCATGCACTCCTAACTGGTGTATTTTAATGGACAGAAACTGAATGCAGCAACAAGAATCTTACCCAGAAGAAGAGAATCTGAACACATCTCTTCAGTGTTAGCGTCATTACATTGGTTACCTGTGTCTTTTAGAATTGACATTAAAATACGACTAATGACATAAAATGCTTAAATCATCCTTCATACACTTTGGTGTGTCTACGTCCTGCATTCCCAGTTGTACCCTTAGATCTTCTAATTGTCTGCTGATTATTCCAAGAGAGAAATGTGTGAAGTCTTTTACAGTTTTAAACCAAGAATCTGGATTACTTTGCCAATAAGAATACACCCAGCTAACTCTGCAGATCAAAAAAAAAAAAAAAACACTAAACCCGATTTGGCTTTTTTGTGCCTGAATTTCAGTTGTACCCTTAAAGTAGATATGCATAGAACAGTCAGTGTTCAGTGAATCTGCGAGCTTCATTAATCTTTACTGTTCTGCTTCCTTTTCCAGTTCTTCTGTGGGGGTGGTTTGTGCCAGCAGCAGCTGATTAAAGTCCTGGGTATCCACCTGTGATGTTTGAATGAATGCGGATGCCCAGCCTGCCACGAGACCCGCTGCATCGAAGCCTAAAAGCCAACAACTTAAGGACATTTCTGTTGGGCAGAATAACCTGAGGGCTGGGTGGTCTTTTGGCACACCTTGAATACCTATAAAATGTTTTTCCGCCTTTTCTACAACTTAACTGAACTTGTCATCTGACCATTACTATTGTCTAGAAGTTGTTCTAAATTTTAAGAGCTATATTTGTTTTGTGTGACACTGCTCTAGAAATATAAATGCTTGTGTAATCTTGAAAGCTTTTGACTCCTTTTTTTTTTTCCTGGGGGTAAACACAACGCTAAGAAGACTAAAAGCTGCCGTCTCTCGTGTGTAATGTTGGTCTGTAAGTACCCAGTGCAGAGCGGCAAACTTCTTACACCACTCAATCCATGCCCGGGCCCGTCCAGTTCTGTGTCCTCCTTGTTTCTGTGCGTTCTGCTGGCCGTGTTTTGTCCCTACATGTCCTTGGTCAGTTTGTGGTGCAGTTTGTGGTCCTCGCGGGTTTGTGGCCAAGTGTCTGAAGTGTCAGTGCACATCACACAAGAGCAGAGTGTCATCTAAGTTAGTATGAGATTGTGTGAGTAGAATTCATCATTTCTAAGAAAGTTGGAAAGCATGTTGATGGAAATCGACAAAACGGCAGCTACACAGGTGAGTAACTTCTGTGTAGTAGAAAATAAACCCAGTACAATATGGACCCAGACAAATGTGAAGGGGATCCACAAGCCTACATTTCAACAGATGAATAGACCTGCATCCCTATGTGTACCACTAGTAGACGCTGTCATACACGCTGCTCAGGTCAGATCGGGAATAAAATTCGAATGCAGAGCGAAGGTCTCAGACGGATGTGAAGGGAACCAAGTAGCCGCAGTTCCGACATAGATGAAAGTGTAATAGTCAATATCCCACTATGGAAGCTGTCACTCGCTGAAAGTGAGGTTCAGGCTAAGGTGCTCCTGTTAGGTAAGTTTTAAATGGAGGTTGTAGCAAAAAGGACCGGTCCATTGATACTAGTGTCCAAGTTGTTCAGTCTCCTACAAAGACTATTAAAAACAAAATAGTGAATACGGTAAAAACTTAAAGGGACTCAAATTCTTAGAGAATCCCAGACTGTCTATAGATGACAGAATAGAAAGGAGAAGCCTATTACAGGGTCTCCCTGTACCGATCACCAATTACAGGAACCCTCGGGGTCATGGGTTCCTCTTTGTCCTACCAAGGTGGACCAGGTCTGCACAAGTAAGGAGTGAGGTACTGCTCTGAGATTTCACACATGGTTTAGGAAAAGCAAGAACAAACATCCACTGCAGAACTCTCGCTGCTTTGAGTGCTATGGGACCAGCCAGGCATGGGTGGAGACCTTGTCCCTTCAGGACATGTGGAGTACACTAGATAGATCAAGTCAGTGCACAGGCTGGATCTGCTGCTTGACTGTGCCATTTTCTATTCAGTCAACCGGCCTGCACAGTGTGACCCCCATTCAGCAGGTGGTGGGGAAACTGCCACCTGTGGGACCATCCATCTCCCCTTACTACTTGGCTCGGCAAGGGGAGGGCCATTGTGATGGATGATCTGCATGGACAGTTGTCTAAGCCAGGAAGGAAGGTGGTTCCTTAACTGGACAGCTGGCAATGCCTTTTGCTTTTTCAAGACATGGGAAGAAAAGAGAACCCTCTCACCCAGAAAACGGGCACAGGATGTCAATGCCATAAGGAATACACTGGGATCCCGGCTGGGTTAGATCCAGGAACAATACCCGGCCTGGAGGCCCATATAACAGAAGGACTGGGGAGGACATTCGATTTGGTACATTTCCTCCCACTGGACGTTAGGTAGCAACCTCCAATTTAAAGTTCCTACAGACTCCTGCAGGGCATGCTGGCACCTGTAATGCCTTGGTGCAGCCCTTGTGGTGTTGTGTGGAGGCTGCCAGGAGGAGTTCAAGGTGATAACAATTCCTATATGGTGGGACTTCAAAGTGACCCTAAAGTACTTCCCTTGGGCTATGCCCTGGCACTGGAGGTACTTCTAGATCTGTCATCAAAGAAGTCACTCAACCCCAGCCAGGCGACTCAGAATCCGGTGGAAATGAACAAAGTTTGCCTGGCAGGTGTAGAGGAGGAGAAAAGGAAGAAGAAAAGTGAAGAGAGTTGTGTTTATTGCACTTGAAACCTTAGAAGATGGAATCTCTAAAAATAAAGCACTTTTATTTGAATGCGGCTGTGTCTGTGGGTAGTGTGCTGCACTGCCCCCTGGTGCTTCACAATGGACTATGCAGCAGATATGTTTGCAAATATGAGCTGGCACACAGTTTTCTGTCTGTTCTTAACATGCCTAAAGTTCAACTGAATTACCAAACTTAGAGGAATTAAAAAAAAAAAAAAAAAAAAAAGAAACATTCTTGTTTAAGGCTTATTTGTTTTCAGCTTTTACTTATTTTTTTGTGTGAACTGTTTTGCTTTCATTTTTACTAAAACTTTTAAAATGAAGATACGTGGGCTGTGGAATCATTTGAACACGCTATTGCCAGAACCAGCCTTTGAAGCAAACCAAAAGCTACAGAACTTCAGAATTTTGGGACAAATGCAACTACAGACGATTCTACTGCACTTGCCGTCTGCTTGTTTGGGTCAAATTTTGCTTTTTTTTTTTTTTTTTTTTTTTACATATCAAATGTAAATGTGTTTCCTTATTTCTTGTGTGTGTGTGTATATATGTATGTACTATGGATAGAAAATGATCCATCATAAACATGATTAAAGTATGTATAAGGGGTCTGGTTGGATAAATGATCAAATTACTTTCATTTAAGGAAGGCAACCCTTTGTCAAAGCTAAACAAAACTTAATTTTCCTCTTGAGAATGCAATGCTAGGTCATCAGCTTGACATTTGGGGGGGGGGGGGTAGTTGTGCCCATTATTGATGCTCAGTTTGGTCGCCTGTTCATGGGGAAGTCACTTTGGTTAAACAGATGTGGTCTAAAAGGTCGGACGAGGCCCACTTCACATGCACTCTCATGAAGGTAGAAATTATAACATGGAGTGCCCTGCCCAGGACAGGATTACTGGGACTCGCTGCTGGAGTTGGCATTCACCATTGGGCACCCAACGTAACCCAGCCTGGCTCGACTCACAATTGAGGTCCAGTGTAGGTCCAAGTTCTGTGCGCACCACAGCAAGTCTCTCAGGACTGATTGCCAACGATTTGTTCGGCTTGAACTTATTGGCTGATCGCCCTAAACAAGCACTGAACTCTCGGGCTCAAATCCATCCACTACATCCACCATGCTGCTGAGTTCGAGGATTTAATGAAACAAATTGGCTCTCACAAGGTCATCAATGCACTGAACTCGTCCAAGTCCTTTAATCCTTTCAGCGAAATACAAATTGGTACACACAAAGGCACAGACTGGTTTAAATAACTGGAAGAGATACTGATTAACATAAATAGAAATCAATAATATGTCCATTGATTGTGGAATTCTGGTCCAAGAGGAAAATAAAAACTCGGCCAGCAGCATCAGTGGGAAAAATCAACCTCTGGGGGTCTGTCAGAAGAGAAGCCCTCAATGCCAGCTACTGATACTAAAACTCTCAGCGCTATGTCTTGGAACTGAGAAGTTGAAGGGCATAGTGGCTGCCAGTGGGGCGACGCAAAAATCAAGATGTGAAAAGTTAATGTTAACTGAAAAAACTGAGTTATTAATAGGGAAGTTTAAAAAAAAAAAAAAAATCAACTTGCAATATCTGAATGAAAAAGGTTGAGTTTTAGCACTTACTAAAGAAGAAAAAGAATACAGGAACAGAAATCTTCAATGAAATATAACTGGAATGCATACACATCCATTTCTCCGTTACATAAACCTAAATAGAAACATATAAAAGCTAAGGAAATAAAAAAAAACAATCCATGTGGTTCATTATTTATCAGGAGAGCCAATATCAGCCCACCTCTCCCAAGGGAAGCACACCCATTACAGCCTGTCCACCTCTCAGGCTCCCTACACCAAACAGGGTAAGACCAGGCTATACCATCTCGTCAGGAACCCTCAAAACACATTCAAGTAATTCATAAGGAAAACCTCGTGTCTGCCATTATTTCAGAGGATCAATATATGACTACTTACACCCCCCATTGGTACTGGCCTAACATCTCAATTTAAACCCCCAAGCAAGCCTTGTTCTGGTTTGGCCTGCAGACCTAGCAAACCCCTCCCACAAAATGGCGGCAGCTTCCTCCTCCACGTGGCCTCGCCAGTAGCTTCTCTCATGAAGTGTAGGTTTCTCTTTTATTTACTCAGTCTCTTATTTCTTCTCATACAAAGTAATAACAAGAGTTCAATGTAACAAATGAAAGTACATCACTATATAGACTGGAGAGCAGGACAATTCGGTTTTGGTCCTGGAAGGCTACAGGGTCTGTAGTGACGAGGAAGGCCTTGTTAAACTTGCTTTTTAATTCTTTGGCCTGTTGGTCCTTTCATTCATCCGACACAATTGTTTAGCACATTTAGGTGTTTCTTCTCTGAAAACATTTTCCAGACATTTTGTATCCCATAATAGATTTGAATCTTTGTCCTTCCATTCTTTCCAAACATTTTCTCACAGATTTTACTTTTATTGTTTTCTATTTTTAATTCTTATTAACCAGGCTGTTGCCTTTGCTTTCTTTAAATGATGGCTTATCTGGCAAATCCCAGCAGCAATGCAGTTCTTGAAGCGGCCTTAGGCCCTTGCTGAGTTTTTGTAAACCGTTATGTAAGAGCCAATCATAGAAAGTTAAAGTTTTGAGTTAAACGCATGTTAATGTTTGCTTTATTTGAATAGAATATGATTCCTTCCATAGGCATAGACAACGGTATAGTCTTTTCCCCCTATAAGTTAGCAAGATATACAATCTTCTTACTATAACTGAGAAACTGTGAGTTAATAAGCTCTAGTTGTTGTTTAGAACAGGTCCCAGTAAAGAGGGACTTGATAAACCCATTTTAAGTTTAGAAATGGGATAAGCATACAGTTTTCTGACTGTTTTGAAATGGTTCAGAAATTGAGTGTTTAGTAACAATTTTAGATATAAGAAGATTAAGCTTAGAACTACATTTTTCTTATTATAATTTTTTCCTTTTTTTGCTATTTTAATTTTCTTTTTTGTGTGAACTGTTTTACTTTGAAACTTAACTAAACTTTAAAAAACAAAGATATTTTGTCTATGGAATCTTTTCTGCACGTCAGGCCTTTGTTGAATCCCATTTTTTGAGTTAGAGCTGCTGAATTTTGGAAACTTTGGGAAAACACAGCTACACGTTACTCTCTCATACTACGTGCCCAAGTAGCACTGACAGGCCCTTAGCTCTTCCTAAGGTGTTGTGAAGTTGCTGATCTGTGTCACGGCAGGATAAGCGACCGGCCTCGGTAAATGAGCAATGAGTGAATGTAAAAGGTGTGCAATGTGGCCCGTTTATGAAAATCAAAGAATATAATTGAGACATTTCCAGTATTGACTTATCCATCCATACATACGGGAACTTTAGAGTTGATTGTACCTTTTGTGAACACTTTCATTTGACTATACACTTGATGATGAGGATGGCAGGATTTGTGGCTGTCTCAAGGTCGGACAAGATATCTAAACTTGTTTAGCAAATCATCTAAGTGTCACTGGGAACATAACAGCATATGACACTGGAGCCGTGCATCATCTATTTTAAGTAGTTGGAGTAGTGAATTCAGCAGTTAAACTTGTTCTACTTTCTTGCCATAGTTTCTTGTTTTTGGGGCGATATTCCGAGTACTTGCAGAATCAGCAGGTTCTTCCTTCCTGTTGCTTATTTGATGCACCTAAACCCGAATTGTCTTGTATATAGTCAGATAGGGCTGCTGTGTTCCCTATTAAGACCCCACTGTGGGTATCGGAGTGTGCATCAGTGGCGTGTGTCTCTTTACTCTGGTCACAGCAGCAATAATGTTTGTTTAAATTGAAGAACAACATTGACACAAGGTTTCGAGGGATTTTTGAGTAGGGCTTTTAGCACTAATTCGCCGTTGAAGACCATTCCTTTCCATTTCACATCATGTATCTATTTGGTCCAGAATGCTGTGAGACAGGAAATGGGCCGCAATTTCTTAAGCCCGAGGAAACTGAAAGAATAAAAACTAAGCAATGAGAGGCAAGGAGTGGGTATATGCTTGAAATGCTGAGCATATAATACTGAGTGAGACCAAATGGTACCTGGGGATCATTGTAAAGTCCGTGACAGGGGACTTCGGTGACTGGAGCGTATCACATGGAGTCTGCGGGTGTATGACAGTATGATAGGTGTGAAAGTTCGAGGTACCGTTTCAGTGGAGGAAGTGATTTGCTGAAAGTGTGCCTACCATTCGGACTAAAAATATATCAAAAAATGTATGTGTCGTTTGTTCGAATTAAAGAGCTCATAATTCGAACTGAAAACAGCACATATTTAATCGTTGGGTACAACGAGACGTCTCCAGATTTGGTGAAAATATTGACGGCACCTTCCTTTGGAGTACTGGCCATACTTCATCGGAAGGAGGCTTTTTCATTAATTTTACACTAAACGGGAGATGAATTCCCAAAAAAGAGATGTTAAGAAGAATGTATGCGCATTTGTGTCAGGAGAAAGACACTTGGAAGGTTTTGAGATGTGCACAATGTGCATCAACAGGCACTTTAAGTGGAAGTGTGTGTGTGAGAGCAGACTAGCAGAAGAGGATGCGAAGGGTGGGATGCGTCCCGTGTACAGATAGGACGTTGACAGCATTCTGAGTAGTTTGAACTTGTTAGGTCATCTCGATTAAAGGTTTAGCATGGTTTAAGAAATAGTAAAGGAGGGGTGTTACAGTGGCGCGGTGTGTAGAACTTCTGCCCTCGGTAACGACAGCAGGGCTCCCGTTAGGATGTTCCTGTCGTGTCTCTGTAGGTTTTCGTTTCGAATATGACGGTTGCAAGCCGTGAGAGAGAATGTTTGTGTGCGATATCAGTGTAGCGAGGATGATGGAAGATTACACTTGAATGTGAGTCTTTTGCAGCTGCACAGTTTTTAATGTTACTTTATCATTGATAGAATGTTGTGGAGATTTAAATATATTTAGCTCAGAATGTTTGTGTTTAGGGAAATTAGGAAATGAACAGAGTAGTTTGGAGGAAGGCTTGTTTAATTTTGGCTTTTTACTTTCAAGTGGAGAGTATTCAAGCTTGGGTCAATTCCAAAGGGTGGTACAGATGTGTACGAGAAGTTATGCATTTCCTAAATGGCACGGTTTTCGTAGTGGGTGTAAATTTATTATGGGCAGCAGTCTGCTGAGTTGCACTATTTTTTTTTTTTTTTTTTCAATTTATATATATATTTATATATTCATACAGTATGTAACTATTGAAAGTCTTCATTTGGTCACAGAATTAATTGATGCGCTTATGCTCGCAACTTTGAAGGGTGATACAGAGGAAAACTCCATTAACAGAAGGAGAGCTGCCCGGGTCTAAATGCCATGCAGGCAGGAAGCTGTGGAGCGATTTGAAACTCTTCTGTACTAATGGCCAAGCGGAGGCATTCAGGTGCGAGGCGCCAAGCTGCGAAGGAGTCGGGGAAAAGTCAGCAGTGCCGTTGAGGGGGAGTGAAAGGGTCAGACAGAGGGCACCATTGAAGTTGGGGTGGCCCGGGTGTAAACGTATGCTCGAGAGTGTCTGGGAGAGTCCTGGACTGATATGGATCCTTCCAGATGACGTCTCCTACGGCAACCTGCGTGAAGTGATTTGAAGGAGGTTGGGTGAGGCGCCTGCCGGGTTTTTTATACAAAACACTGCAGGTGTATCAGTAGAAATAGTGGAGTTTGCAGTTCTTCTTCGTCTTTTCCAAGGATTCCATCGTTACTGGAGTAAGCATCCATGTGGTTACCAGCTGCCTAAAACCAAACCAAACAGGTGGTGCATGGAACTCGTCATCGCCCTGCGCCGAGAAGAGCTGGATGGTTGTTTCTTCTGAGTGTTTTTTTTTTTTGGGAGAAACTCCTCGACTCCCTTGAGCACCCTGGAGGATGGAGATGGGAAAAGGACGAGAGTTATAGCTGTGTCTTGTTTTTTTTACTCTTTTAGGGCTAATTTTTTTTGTTTCTTTTCTCCCAGGGCTGAATATTTTTCCAAAAACTAATTTTTTTTAAAAAAAGATCACAAAGCAATTGTTTAACATATCAAGTCAACAAAAAATATTTATTAGATAGATAGATACTTTATTAATCCCAAGGGGAAATTCACATACTCCAGCAGCACCTTACTGATACAAAAAACAATATTATATTAAAGATTGATGATAATGCAGGTAAAAAAAAAGACTAACTTTGTGTAATGTTAACGTTTACACCCCCTAACTGGTGGAATTGAGTCGCATAGCGTGGGGTCTTCTCAGTCTATCAGTGGAGCAGGAGAGTGACAGCAGTCTGTCGCTGAAGCTGCTCCTCTGTCTGGAGTTGATCCTGTTTACTGGATTAGGTGGATTCTCCATAATTGACAGGAGTCTGCTCAGCGTCCGTCGCTCTGCCACAGATGTCAAACTGTCCAGCTCCATGCCAACAAAAGAGCCTGCCTTCCTCACCAGTTTGTCCAGGCGTGAGGGGTCTTTCTTCTTAATGCTGCCTCCCCAGCACACCACCGCGTAGAAGAGGGCGCTTACCACAACCGTCTGATAGAACATCTGCAGCATCTTATTGCAGATGTTGAAGGACGCCAGCCTTCTAAGGAACTATAACCGGCTCTGTCCTTTCTTACACAGACCATCAGTATTGGCAGTCCAGTCTAATTTATCATCCAGCTGCACTCCCAGGTATTTATAGGTCTCTACCCTCTGCACACAGTCACCTCTGATGATCACGGGGTCCGTTAGGGGTCTCCTTGCTTTTGCTGGTGTTCAGGTGTAGGTGGTTTAAGTCGCACCATTTAACAAAGTCATTGATTAGGTCCCTATACTCCTCCTCCTGCCCACTCCTGATGCAGCCCACGATAGCATTGTCATCAGCGAACTTTTGCACGTGGCAGGACTCCGAGTTGTATTGGATGTCCGATGTATATAGGCCGAACAGGACCGGAGAAAGTACAGTCACCTGCGGCGCTCCTGTGTTGCTGACCACAATGTCAGACGCGCAGTTCCCAAGACGCACATACTGAGGCCTGTCTGTAAGATAGTCCACGATCCATGCCACCAGGTATGAATCTACTCCCATCTCTGTCTGCTTGTCCCTAAGGAGGAGAGGTTGGATTGTGTTGAAGGCGCTAGAGAAGTCCAGAAACATAATTCTTACAGCACCACTGCCTCTGTCCAAGTGGGAGAGGGATCGATGTAGCATGTAGATGATGGCATCCTCCGCTCCCACCTTCTCCTGGTATGCAAACTGCAGAGGGTCGAGGGCGTGTTGGACCTTTGGCCTCAGGTGGTGAAGCAACAGCCTCTCCATGGTCTTCATCACATGTAATGTCAGAGCGACAGGCCAGAAGTCATTCAGCTCACTAGGACGTGATACCTTTGGGACTGGGGAGATTCAAGATGTTTTCCTAAGCCTCGGGACTCTCACCTGTTGCTGGCTCATGTTGAAGATGACCCACTGTTTCGCTGGCACGAATTCTCCTTAGCTCTCTGCTTACCTGAGGTGCTGTAATTATGGATGGGGGGAAACTCTCTATGCTGATATCAGCAGAAGGATGGGTGGAGGGTGCAGTACTCCGAGGTGAGAGTGGGTTAGGGTGGTCAAACCTGTTAAAGAAGTTGTTCATCAGGTTTGCTCTCTCCACGTCTCTCTCAATGTTGGCACCACTCTTCGAGCTGCAGCCAGCGATGATCTTCATCCCATCCCACACTTCCTTCTTGCTGTTATTCTGCAACTTCTGCTCTAGCTTTCTCATGTGCTGCTTCTTTGCCGCCCTGAGCTGGACTCGGAGTTCCTTCTGCACGCGCTTCAGCTCATGCTGATCACCGCCTGTATGTGTGTACGTATGTGTGTACGTACGTATGTGTGTACGTACGTACGTGTGTACGTATGTATGTGTGTGCGTACGTACGTGTGTACGTACGTATGTGTGTGCGTACGTACGTGTGTACGTACGTACGTGTGTGTGTACGTACGTACGTGTGCGTGTGTACGTACGTGTGCGTGTATGTGCGTACGTACGTGTGTGTGTGCGTGTGTACGTACGTGTGCGTGTGTGTGTACGTGTGTATATGTGTGTGTACGTACGTGTGTGTGTATGTGCGTACGTATGTGTGTGTGTGTGTACGTACGTACGTGTGTGTGTGTACGTGTGTGTGTACGTGTGTGTGTACGTGTGTATATGTGTGTGTGTACGTGTGTGTGTGTGTGTGTGTACGTGTGTATATGTGTGTGTACGTACGTGTGTGTGTATGTGCGTACGTACGTGTGTGTGTGTACGTACGTACGTGTGTGTGTGTACGTACGTACATGTGTGTGTGTGCGTGTGTACGTACGTGTGCGTGTGTGTGTACGTGTGTATATGTGTGTGTACGTACGTGTGTGTGTGTGTACGTACGTACGTGTGTGTGTGTACGTGTGTGTGTACGTGTGTGTGTACGTGTGTATATGTGTGTGTGTGTACGTACATACGTACGTGTGTGTGTGTACGTACGTACGTGTGTGTGTGTACGTACGTGTGTGTGTGTACGTACGTACGTACGTGTGTGTGTGTACGTACGTACGTACGTGTGTGTGTACGTACGTACGTACGTACGTGTGTGTGTACGTACGTACGTACGTACGTGTGTGTACGTACGTGTGCGTGTGTACATATGTGTGTGTATGTGTGTACGTACGTACGTGTGTGTGTGCGTACGTACGTGTGTGTGTGTACATACGTGTGTGTGTGTACGTACCTACGTCTGTGTGTACGTACGTACGTACGTGTGTGTGTACGTACGTTTGTGTGTGTACGTACGTGTGTGTGTGTCTATGTGTGTACGTACGTACGTGTGGGTGTTTGTGTACGTACGTACGTGTGTGTGTACGTACGTGTGTGTGTGTACGTGTGTACGTACATGTGTATACAGTAGTATGTACATAAGAGTCTTTTTCAAGACATGTAAATAGACAAACACTGTAAGAGCCACTAGTTAGTTAGTTAGGTCATGTTAAGTTGATAGAGAGCGCTGTTCTCTTTGTTCTCTTCAGTGTTTGCCGACATACAGCATGAGCTCCAAGTCCTATTATAACCCCAGAAGCTGAACTGAAACATAAGTAAGTAAGGCACGGGGGGCACACACCCACCTCCAAACTGTGCCTATGTTACGTCTTACATAACGTAATGTGAACATGCAGCGCCGCACGTACAGAGCGTACTGAGTGTGAGAAATAACTCTTAGTCAGTGTAGAAAACAACTGAAGTTTAAAGTTAAAACATTTTTTCTTTTTTTGACGTTTATTCTGCGTGTGTACCAACTTTTCTCTCCTTGTGTCAGCTGTTAAGTTGAATTTTGACTAAACCTTTTTTAAAAAACGGACGTCTTTGGACTGCGAGATTGCCGTCGGGCCGTGTTTGACCCGTGCTCGGTCCTGCCTTAGCAGCTACACGCACACTCACATGTGTTGACGTCGGCTTATTTCTTGAAGCTCACATGTGCCTCACTTCTTCATATCTACAGTCTGTACTGTGGATGTACGCGAGTGTGTGTGTCATTTACAGATGCTTGTCTCTTTTCTTCTTATGTATTTTATAAAGCTGAAATGTGACTCGGGTTGTAAGTATCCGCATGTGTGTGTTTATTTACATATTGCATTTCTTCACACACGTGTTCTGTATATTGTAGCTTTATTCAATAGCCAGACACATGAACGAAGCAGCTAGCCATAGACACGTGAAACAGGACAACAGGAGGCCTGAGCGTATGACAAACACACAAATGTCTGAGGATTCACAACTCACCACAACAAAACTCATTAAAGAAGCCAAGGAGAGCACACTTACAGTGTCAAGACATCTGTGAACATTTGGAGCGACGGGCGGGATGTTGTGCTCGTAAAATGTGATCTGCACCCCCAGAGAGTGTTGGCAAACGCCATCTGCGTACGCTGAGAACACACACCCCCATTCTGATCTTTATTGATCCGTCCCACCACACACTCCCAGCGTGTCCAGAGCTCTTCTGCCACCCCTCATACATACATCTTATCAGATTTTTTTATTACTATTCAGGTATCTTCCAATGCATTTTGAGGTGTTTTCCCAAACTCTCGGAGGTCTTTATTTGTTTGAATTGTCAGACGTGCTGCCTGTTGGCAGTTCCTTTACGTCACACCTTCGAATCCACACTTGTAAGCACTTCTGCATTGGCCCACCTTCTACCATTAGGCAGCAGGGTCCAGATAAGTTTTAGGTGCCAGCAGGAGGCACCCCTGGGTGGGGTACGCCAACAGAGACTTTTACATGGGGTCACTAGTCAGGGTGCGTGTTGTTCTGCGATGTTGCGGAACTGAGCGGCAACCATGACGGCGACCGCGTCTGTAAATGACAAATCCTGTTAGGTATTGTCTGTCGTGGTCTTTGCTTGCATTCAGATGTTTCTGTACTGGACAATTTTGAAGATGAGCTACAAGACGCTCCGGCCTGCGTATTCCTATTACTTCCATGTGAGTGGCACTTTGGTGACAGGGGACGAAACTTGGCTGTCGAGAGTTAAGTTCAGATTCTGAGAAAAGATGAGTTTACCGTGGGGGTCTGAGGTCAGATTGCAGTTTGGGTTGGACGGTTGTGCACTGTCTTGAGCTCCTGGCAAAGATACCAAAATATCGACCAAGCGGTCTCGGAGATGCCTGCCCTGAACAAAGAAGCACAACAATCAATCCGTTCTGAGACAACGTGACCGGTCCTTTTGTCTCACTCCAGGACTGTGGATGTTGGCCCAGTGTGGTTCAGTGCTGGACCTTCGAGGACATTTGACCAATGTCGAGGACAGCTGCCATAGTAGACCAGGACCTGGCAAACCGATCTGCAGGATTTCTACACCAGTAGTTTTGATGTTCCTAATTTATTTCAATCTAAACATACACACAAGACAGCTGACAGCTGGGTTGCCCTACCAGAGCACATGCTGGACACACAGCAGATCTGGGCAGGCTGGCATGGACAAGGGCATTAAGTCACCCCTGTGTCCGTCTGTCTGTGCGTCTTTTCTTACTTCACTTGACCCAACATGCGCTAATGTCCCGTATCTAATTGAGCTTATTTTAACTTCAAACTGTCCCCGTTTGCTGGTATTAATTAGCTGCCCGCCGTCACTTTGTCATAAACCTTTTCGGTGTCCCAACTGATGGACTGTGAAGCAAAGCCGTCCGATTCTTTTCTTGTAAACGTTAGGAGGTATAAGTCGTCTCAGGGGCTGTTACCTGCGGTTATTCCCCGTTTTATATTTAAATGACACATTTTTATACTCCTGTATACTTCTGTATTTGCATAAACGGCCCCCTGCTTTGTTTTTTTTTTTTTTTGCATTGTGGGGGTCCGGGGAATCCCCACACCTTTATACAGTTTTAAAGAAAGTTGAAGTCCTTTAGTGCATTGATTTTGCTTTTAATGAGGAATGCTGTGGATTTTGTGCAGGTTGATCTTTTCTTTTATCGATTCCCTGGCAAACGTGTTGCCCACCCTGCAGCACAAGGCGCCCCTCTCTCTGTGCTCATAAGAATTCCTCCTGAACACTGGGAAGCATTTATCTGACACCCGTGGACTCGCCGTTACGAGAAAACGCTCAAATTTAACACGCTTGTCAGCTCGTCCTGATGTGTTATCATGCAAGACGTCGCATGTTTTGGGGTCCCCCCACTACCCCCGGAAAACTCTCATCTTTAGGCCTTTTGTGGACCGTAGTTTGTGCAGGAAATGACACCCTGATGATAAACACTAAACCAGCAAAAATGATCAGCAGGACTTGAAGTTGTCCAGGCCGCATCAAGAGACCCCCTAATGGGAAATGAGGGGGCAAAGTTACTCCTGTAACAAAACGTGGAACAAACGGGGGTCGCTTTATGTTATTTCAAGGTTTCTGATCACCAGTATGACTGGATATTTGACTGCTCTCCGGTGGTCCACTTCCTCTGGTGTCACCCCCAGAAGGTTAGAATTGACCGAGTTCAAGCTGAAGCATGTGGAGTGTTGTTTCAGAGTATTTCAAGGCTACTGATTATGAATGGGATGTTATTTTTGATATTTGTTTTTCCATGAACGTCAATCAGAGGGTGTAAAATGGCACCTTTCAAAAGCGAGAGTGTGGGGTTTCGTTTTAGACACTTCCTGGGTCACTGATGGCGGATGTGATGTTTGATCAGGGCTGTGGTCATCTTTGTGACTCTTTATCGGTGGTCCTAACCCTCTAAGAGCCGCTCCCAGAAGGTTCACAGTGACGTGTTTTGGTATCATTTTAGATGGTGTCGTGCTCAGTGCTTATCAGTATGATCATGTTTTTGATCTTCATTTTTTATCAGTGGTTCTTGCCCTCAAAAGGTCGTTCATAGAAGGTTGACACATCTCAAACCCAAGCACGTGGGGTGTTGTTTTAGACCATTTCAAGGTCATCGACTATGAATATGAGATTATTTGGGATGTTTGGGCCTTTCCTGGCACTCTATTGACCTCCATCAGCGGGTGACCAGTGACAAATGTCTATTACATTAGAGAATACTTAGACGTGAAACATTTAAATTGAAGCCGCCCGTCTGAATAGTTCGGATATTTGACTCAACTTCGCTCAGAGTGGTTCTTTGGAGCGTTGCCATAGGGGAACCGTTCTTATGTCCCAAGAGAACCTTCCACATGAAATGTCCCAGAAAAATACTTTTATAGATTAAGCTCCATAAAAGACTCCATTTAGTGTACAGCCACGAATAGATGCTGACAGGTTTGTGAAATATCAGTTTGTTTCTGATTTAATAATAATAATAATTCTTTACATTTATATAGTGCTTTTCTCACTACTCAAAGCGCTCACCACACAGGGAGGATCCGGGATGCGGACCCACAATCTCCTTACTGCAAAGCAGCAGTGGCGGCGGCGGCACTACCACTGCAATGCCAGCTGTGATTTGAAAACGACTCTCGACGGATACAATGGCACCGGCTCAGTTTGGGTCGTCTTGCTGTCTCGGTATCCTGCCTACTACACCTTAAACACTTGAGTCTAACTCTACATTGTAGTATCCTTCTGAAAGGCCAAACGACCAAATGTGATAAGAAACAAACCCTTCTGGATATATATATATATATATATATATATATATATATATATATATATATATATATATATAGTAGTGGAAGATGGATGGAGGGATGAACAAATTAAAGAGCAAATAGATGAATGAGTGAATGAATAAAAAGAATGAGTGAATGGATGAATGAAAAGAGTGAATGGATGGACAAATTAAAGAAATGAGTGAATAAATGAAAATAGTGAGTGAATGAAAAGAGTGAACGAATGAACAAATTAAAGAAAAGAGTGAATGGATGAAAGAGTGAGTGAATGGATGAACAAATTAAAGAAATGAGTGAATGAATGAGTGAATAAATGAAAATAGTGAGTGAATGAAAAGAGTGAATGAATTTACAAATTAAAGAAAAGAGTTAATGGATGAATGAATGAGTGAATGAATGAAAAGAGTGAATGGATGGATGAATGAGTGAATGAATGAAAAGAGTGAATGGATGAATAAAAAGAGTGAATGAATGAACAAATTAAAGAAAAGAGTGAATGGATAAATGAAAAAGTGAATGAATTAATTACAGAAAAGAGTGAATTAATTAATGAAAAGAGAGTGAATCAATTAATGAATGAAAAGAGTGAATGGATGGATGAAAAGAGTGAATGAATGAATTAAAGGAATAAATGAATGAATGAAAACAGAGTGATTCAATTAATGAATGAAAAGAGTGAGTGAATGAATGAAGAGTGAATGGATGAATGAATTAAAAGAGAGTAAATCAATTAATGAATGAATAGAGCTAATGAATGAAAAGAATGAGTGAATGAATGAAGTGAATGAATGAATAAAGAGTGAGTGAGTGAATGAATGAATGAAAACAGTAAATCAATTAATGAATGAATAGAGCTAATGAATGAATGAAGCCTTCCCAGAATGAAATGGCGCTTTGTAAATCCGTAGGTCCACACAATCCAGTGAAGTGCCATTTTATTTCCAAGTGTTATTTTCTCGTTTCTTCTGTACTGTTCATGTACCTCGTTCATTACGGTTCTTATCAACACCCTAAATTAGAGCGCCTTACGCTGCTTCACAGTACAGTACATCACAACAGGTAATTAAAATGCAATCAGTCGCGTTTCTTCTGCGCAGTACAGCATTGTGTGTCTCAGCAGGACTTCAGTGCGTTTCGTTGCGTTTGTAGCTCCCGCGCATGTGCGGATTGAATGGCTGGCTTGAGCGTTTCTGTGGGTTTGAGGAAATCCAAGCAGCTGCGCATCAACACAAAGCTCGAGCAGCCTACGTGTGTGTGTAACAGACGACGGTAGCCCCGTGCAATCTGCTCACATAACCACATTAAGTACTTTAATCGTTTTATTTTTTTTCAGTGATTGTTTCACGAATTATATTTTGGAGGTTGTTCACGTGATTACATGTCCTGGTCATTTTACGCGTCTTCCTCCCCGTACCCGTTCCCATTTTTATGTGGGGTCGCTACTCCCCCCCAAGCCATATAAATATCTTATAAGCGATTGTCTTGTTACAGTCCACACCAAGACAACTTGTATTGTATCGACTTGATTGTCTTTTATTGTACAGCGCGGTCGGTTGCTTTGTACTGTGAAATCTGACATGAAGTGATTTCCACGGACGTGCTGGATGGATGATTGTTAATTTTTTTTTTTTTTTTTTTTTTTTTTTCACTGCGGTGGGTGCCATTTCTCCGTGCTGGTCGGAGAGGACCTGCTGGGTGGACCATAAAAGGTACATGCAGGGGTATTTCTATTCATGTTTCAAGGTGCCATCGCGACTTGTATCCGAATTCAGTGCTTCGTCGGTTAAAGAGAACGCCACCGCAGACCCTCAGCCCGGTAGCCAGACCCTCCATTGTCTCCGCTTTTATATTTAACTCAGAAAATGTGAATCTGTTTTGGCTGGATCTGCTGTCTGCTTCAGTAATAACATTTTGAAAACAGCGGAAAAAAGAAATTATCTTAAAATATGGAAAGTTGAAAGTTACGTTGCCTGTCTTGAAGAAAAAAAAAATCACTTAAAGCTATAAAGTTTAATGAGAAAGAAATACCAAGCAAAAACCTGCTTTTAAAAAGGCTCGCCAAGCAGTTCCACGTCAATAAAACACTCCGGAAAACTGCCAAGTGAAATGATCGGTTGAAGCAAACTTTTTACTCTAAAATGGGAAAGCGCAGTTGAAAGCCTTTTTTTATACAAAATAACGACTTGGCCTTCCATGTGTTGTTCGCTTCGTGAGTCGCAAATGCGCATAAACATTTCTCCGCGGCGTAAAATTCTTAACAACTGTGCTACGGGGAATTTTAATAAAACGTTTAGTTTTGAGCCATAGAAAATTAAAAAGAGAGGTTTGAGTCCGCTCGCTTTCTCATTAAGCTGCCCAGCGCGCAAACCCTTCATTTGCCTTTATGTGGAAAAATCCTTTGTAAAGGAGCGGAGCTTCGGCCGTTCTCTTCTATTTACGGAAATCTCTGAAAGTGACAAATTAGTGAAGCCAAGTATATTTGTTAGACATTCTGCGTCGGTCAAATAACGAACGCGACAGCCTCGTTGGTCGGCTTTAACAGGTTCCGGTGAAAGGCGCTATATTAAACACACCTGCCGATTAGGAGGCCGATGTGCGGCTTTTAACTGAACTTGAGAAACAGCTGATATACAACTTTCTATTTTTGCTGAAACAAAGGAAGACCTCAGTTTATGCCGTGGTGCGCGAATGCCAAATTTTTGAACAAATATAAATCCGCCTTTACCTAAATGTACTTTTTAAAATGAGTTTTCCTTTCCTGAATTCGATTTTTCCACAAGTATCGGTGAAGATATTAGCAATCGGTCCGGTTAACAGGAACGGCAAACGCGAGCGGGTACGGGGATAACGTGCAAACTCAACAAACAAACAAATAAATAAATATACAGTTTGGCATATCAGGAACATGAAATTATCGGGTTGTGTGGTTCCTTTTACAACTATTTGCTTGACCAAGCAGCATTTCATTCTACTGAAGGGTTCTTTGCGCTTCGAAAAATAAACTAATATGTTTGGGATTGGAAACAGAAGTCTTTTAATGCATGTTAGGCTACCTATCAGGACAGCAGCATATTAAGAAAACCTGAACTGAGCCTGTGTTATTGTATGCCATGACAGTCCTTTTAAAATCATGGACCACTGGTATTTCACAAACCTGATACCATCTTTCTATGATTATTTACTGTATTGAGCCTGTTATGGATCTAAATAAATTAAGGTTCTTTCTGGAAACTTCACGTGGATGGTTCTCGCATAGCACCGCTCTGGCACCTTCATTGTTAAGAGTGGCACATTCTTAGTAACACTGAAGTCTTGTGCATGGCCCTCTAACTCTCACAGAAAATGGACGGCTATTTTTCCTTCTAGGAAAACGGGACTTTGTCCGACTGTGAGTCATTCTGAAGTTATAATTAACAATAACTAGGCACTGCATCATTTTGGAATCTTTGGAAGAGTGCAGTTTTATTGAGGCAAAACTTAACAAAAGAAGTAAATAAATATAAACACGCCTCGGGCCCCGCAAGTGATGAGCCAACTGCCGTTGCGCCAGGCCCGTTCCCACTGTGCAGAAGTACGGGAAGCGAAGAAACATTTTAATTTCGGAAACACTTTGCACGCATTGGTCTCAACGGCAAAGCGATTTTGTGCAGTTTTCCAGGAAAAGTTTAGAATATTCGGACTTGTTTTTAATTCTTCTTCTTCTTCTTTTTAAAGCGTCTGTTTTATGAACATTTATTACAAAAATGTGTCCGTAGTGTTAAAGCTACAGAAAACGTTTCCATTATGAGTTACTGGGGACAAACTGCAGCGGAGTTGTGACTTGCAAGTGCTGATCAACATCTAACATGTCGCCAGTCCCCGACGCCGGCATGACAACAACCTGGTCACGAAATTTCTGTCCTCCTGGCGTTAAGCAAATACCTTACTTCAAAACCATTTAAACTAATACACCTGTGCAACCGTTAAAAAGTGTGTCACCAACGCACTGCCTGTCCGTCCGTCTGTCCGCTCGGCCACAACAGCCGAGAATAAAATTAAATACAAAATAATAATAATAATAAAAACACGTAAGAAACGACTGTGATATAAAGCCGAACAGAAAATGACGCTTTGTGGAGAAACGGAGAAAGGGGGCTGTAAGCACAGCAGGTAAACATGGGGGCAACCAACATGAGCAGGGCCGCCGCTGCCGCCACCCGTAAGATCACGACTTTGAATGGACGGGGTGTTCTCGGTTCATGTTAAATAAAGATCCGTCGTATCAATCAGTTATATAGTGCGTGCCTTTGTTATCTGTCTATTATATTGTGCCTTTGACATCTATCTGCCTGTCTATCATTTAAATACTGTAGTGCCTTTGTTATGTGCCTTCGCTCAACCCCCCATCCATGCCAACCCCCACCCCCGGCTGCGCTAAGCGCCTGCCACTTCACGTCTCTGCCGCTCCCGTTTGTGGATTTCACTTTCACCAAACAACAAATCTTTTAATTCTCGCGGATACGCCTCTTCATTGGGTGGTAACACGAATTAGAAGTCTCCGATTTAAAGTTTAAATCCGAACAATATATTCCATCTCTTTTTGCTGTTCCGTTATTTCACCGAGTATTAAGTTCTGTTTGTTTGTGCTAATGCGATCTTTACTGTCATTTTTTGAGACTTTTGAATTTTCGTACTTTCATTATCTCTAATCTGCTCTCATGTGTATCGCGCCAGCGGTTTGGAATTCTTTACGACGTTCTACTTTGTCGTCTACTCTTTGGCTTTTATTTCCGGGGTTAAATCTCTTGGCACAAAGTCTCATCTCGCGGGACGTGAAAGTGTCTCTCTGAGAAAGTCACGTCTCGTCTCAGGCTAAAAAGTCTCGTCTCTTCCCAGGAGTTTTTTTTTATTATAATAGTGAGATAATATTTAGTGCCTTTCATATCTATCTGTCTGTCTGTCACTCATTTGACATCTTTAACAGGAGAGAGCAGGGATGTACATGTTTTAAAATATTCATTAACCCTATAATATGGTGATTGCCAGGGGTGCAAAAAGGTGTTTTTTGTCCCCATAGTGATTATCCTCAGTCATTGGTATAGTTAACAGCAATCCCCCTTGAAGACAGAGTGATCTACTCTAGTTTGCCACAGCCAGGGGCCAGCTGTAGTCACTACATAACAGTCAGGGCTCTTTATGGGCCCCCATGCAATGCATCCTCTTATTCCCCACTATATGGATGAGATATTCTCAGTTAATGTTAAGTAAAGGTCTGTCTTTTCATATATCCACATACAGTGCATCCGGAAAGTATTTACAGCACATCACATTTTCCACCTTTTGTTATGTTACAGCCTTATTCCAAAATGGATTAAATTCATTTTATTACTCAGAATTCTACACACAACACCCCATAATGACAACGTGAAAAAAGTTTACTTGAGCTTATTGCAAATTTATTAAAAATAAAAAAATTGAGACAGCCCATGAAGTTCAAAATTGAGCTCAGGTGCCTCCTGTTTCCCCTGATCATCCTTGAGATGTTTCTGCAGCTTCATTGGAGTCCACCTGTGGTAAATTCAGTTGACTGGACCTGATTTGGAAAGGCACACACCTGTCTATAGAAGGTCCCACAGTTGACAGTTCATGTCAGAGCACAAACCAAGCATGAAGTCAAAGGAATTGTCTGTAGATCTCCAAGACAGGATTGTCTCGAGGCACAGATCTGAGGAAGGTTACAGAAACATTTCTGCTGCTTTGAAGGTCCCAATGAGCACAGTGGCCTCCATCATCCGTAAGTGGAAGAAATTCGAAACCACCAGGACTCTTCTTAGAGCTGGCCGGCCATCTAAACTGAGCGATCAGGGGAGAAGGGCCTTAGTCAGGGAGGTGACCAAGAACCCGATGGTCACTCTGTCAGAGCTCCAGAGGTCCTCTGTGGAGAGAGGAGAACCTTCCAGAAGGACAACCATCTCTGCAGCAATCCACCAATCAGGCCTGTATGGTAGAGTGGCCAGACGGAAGCCACTCCTTAGTAAAAGGCAAATGGCAGCCCGCCTGGAGTTTGCCAAAAGGCACCTGAAGGACTCTCAGACCATGAGAAAGAAAATTCTCTGGTCTGATGAGACAAAGATTGAACTCTTTGGTGTGAATGCCAGGCTTCACATTTGGAAGAAACCAGGCACCGCTCATCACCAGGCCAATACCATCCCTAAAGTGAAGCATGGTGGTGACAGCATCATGCTGTGGGGACTGGGAAACGAGTCAGGATAAAGGGAAAGATGACTGCAGCAATGTACAGAGACATCCTGGATGAAAACCTGCTCCAGAGCGCTCTTGACCTCAGACTGGAGCGACAGTTCATCTTTCAGCAGGACAACGACCCTAAGCACACAGCCAAGATATCAAAGGAGTGGCTTCAGGACAACTCTGTGAATGTCCTTGAGTGGCCCAGCCAGAGCCCAGACTTGAATCCGATTGAACATCTCTGGAGAGATCTTAAAATGGCTGTGCATCCAACCTGATGGAGCTTGAGAGGTGCTGCAAAGAGGAATGGGCGAAACTGGCCAAGGACAGGTGTGCCAAGCTTGTGGCATCATATTCAACAAGACTTGAGGCTGGAATTGCTGCCAAAGGTGCATCGACAAAGTATTGAGCAAAGGCTGTGAATACTTATGGACATGGGATTTCTCAGTTTTTTTATTTTTAATAAATTTGCAAAAACCTCAAGTAAATTTTTTTCACGTTGTCATTATGGGGTGTTGTGTGTAGAATTCTGAGGAAAAAAATGAATTTAATCCATTTTGGAATAAGGCTGTAACATAACAAAATGTGGACAAAGTGATGAAGTGCTGTGAATACTTTCTGGATGCACTGTATTATACATTGTGGTGGGATGGCGCCCTGCCCAGGATTTGTTCCTGCCTTGTGCCCTGTGCTGGCTGGGATTGGCTCCAGCGGACCCCCGTGACCCTGTGTTATGATATAGCAAGCTGGACAATGACTGACTGACTGACATATATTATACAGTATCTATCTATCTATCTATCTATCTATCTATCTATCTATCTATCTATCTATCTATCTATCTATCTATCTATCTATCTATCTATCTATCTATCTATCTATCTATCTATCTATCTGCCTGTCTAGTATATAGTGCCCTTCATATCTATTATACAGTGCCTTTCACGTCTACAGCTGTTGCCATAAGTTTTGAGAATGACACAAAAGTATTGGTTTTCACAAGTTTCAAGTTTGCTGCTTCAGTGTTTTTAGATAAAAAATATCCTCCGAGAGCAACTTTTCCCAACCATCCAAGCACAGTTTGATGACCATAAGGCAAAACTGAGAACTAAGTGGCTCGGAGAACAAAATTGGGGTCCATGGCCAGGAAACTCCCCATTGAGAACTTGTGGTCAAACCTCAAGAGGCGGCAGATGGACAAACAAAAACCCACCAATTCTGATAATGCAAGAATGGGCCGCTGCCATCGGTCAGGATTGGGCACAGAAGTTCATTGCCAGCATGCCAGGGCAAATTGCAGAAGTCTTGAAAAAGAAAGAAGGGCCAACACTGCAAATACTGAGTCTGCATAAACTTCATGTTATTGTCAATAAAAGCCTTTGAAACTTGTGAAGTGCTTGTAATTCTACTTCAGTACACCAGAGAAACATCTGAGAAAAAGATCTAAAAACACTGAAGCAGCAGACTTGGTGAAAACCAACAGTGGGGTCATTCTCTAAACTTTTGGCCACGGCTGTATCTAACAATCTATCTGTCTAGTCTATAGTGCTCCTCACATCTCTCATGTAGTGCCTTTAAATACAATACAATACAGTTTATTGGTGTAAAGCCCAAAATCACAAAAGAAGTGCCGTAATGGGCTTTAACAGGCCCTGCCTCTTGACAGCCCCCCAACCTTGACTCTGTAAGAAGACAAGAAAAAACTCCCAAAAAACCCTTGTAGAGATAAAATGGAAGAAACCTCAGGAAAGGCAGTTCAAAAAGAGACACCCCCCCAGGTAGGTTGGGTGTGCAGTGGGTGTCAAAAAGAAGAGGGTCAATACAATACAATACACAGAACAGAACAAATTCTCAATACAATATAAAAAACATTTTACAAGTACTTAGCAGAATTTAACAGTAGATGATATCCCATAATATGATTTGGATTTGTTTAGAGTCCTGGAGACCTCAGCCATCAATCTGCCTCCCCCTATTGGCCATTCCACAGCTGAAACAGCGCTGGGCCAGCCAATCTGATGAAAGGACCCCTCTACCCCACAATTCCTGCGATCCTCCATCAGAGATGACTTTACCTTAGGCAGGCAAAACATCTTGGCAGGTGGGCTGTGGCACCAAGTGCCACATTTGAGTTCCCAAGAAGAGAAACAGAACAGGTGAGGGTTAGTGACACATTATAACTGTCATACTACTTCTGTTTTAGTGCTAATGACAGTTCTGCACAGTTAATCAGCAGCTCTAGTCAGGGTGTGCTAAACTGAAGTTGTGAGTCTTCAGCCGGGATTTAAAAGCTGAGACAGATGGGGCATCTCTTATAGTGGCAGGCAGACCACTCCACAGTTTAGGGGTCCTGTAACTAAAAGCTTGACCTCCCACTGTTATTTTATTAATCCTTGGAATCATAAGCAGACCGGCATCTTGAGATCTTAATGTGCACTCTGGTTTGTAAGTCATGATAAGTTCAGACAAGTAAGCCGGAACTCGGCCATTTAATGCTTTATGTGTTAAAAGGAGGATTTTGAAATCTGCCCTAAACTTAACCGAGAGCCAGTGTAAGGATTTAAGAACTGGAGTTATGTGTTCGTATTTTCTTGTTCTTGTAATAATTCTTGCAGCCGTATTTTGTATTAACTGGAGGCTGTATAAAGAACAGTTTGAACATCCAGTGAACACCGCATTGCAGTAGTCAATCCTACTAGAGATAAATGCATGAATTAATTTCCCAGAATCCTGTTTATTTAGAAAACGCCTTAATTTCCCACTATTTTTAAGATGGAAGAAACATGATTCGGACAACTTTGTAATGTGCTCTTTAAATGACATGCTAGAGTCAAAGAGAACTCCTAGATTGTGGGCTGATTCAGTAAAATTAATGGGGATTCCAACTGAGTTAAATGATAACAAAATATTGTTGTGATCAGCGTCATTCCCTCCAACAATTAACATCTGTTTTATCTGTATTTAAAGACAAGTCTTTGTCATCCATCCACTCCTTTAATTCACTAACACAGCTAATTAAAGACAACATCAGAGAAACTTCATTTGGTCTAAAAGAAAGGTATAACTGGGTGTCATCTGCATACGAGTGAAAACTAACATGATGTGTCCTAATGAGAGATCCCAGTGGAAGCCTGTAAAGTGAACACAGTAAAGGTCCCAGTACTGAGCCCTGCGGGACACCATATCTCACTTCTGTGTATAATGATGGAGTCCTGTCAGCACATTTCTGTACATATTGGAATTGATTTGATAAATAAGAACTAAACCAAGCGAGCACGGTGCCTGTAAGCCCAACAATTAGGGTGGAGTGGTGACTCTGAGGCTAAGGATCTGCGCTGGTATCCCGAAGGTTGCCGGTTCGAATCCCTGTCACTGCCAAAAGAGATCCTACTCTGCTGGGCCCTTGAGCAAGACCCTTAACCTGTAATTGCTCCAGGGGCGCTGTACAATGGCTGACCCTGCGCTCTGACCCCAAGGGGTATGCGAAAACTAACAAATTCCTAATACAAGAAATGTATTAGGTGAAATAAAGAACAAAAAAAAACATGCAGTAAAATCAAATGGTCGATAGTGTCAAATGCTGCACTTAAGTCTAACAACATCATTACAGTGGAGTCTCCTTCATCAGAGGATATCAGAATGTCGTTTACAACCTGCGTTAGTGCCGTTTCTGTACTATGACCAGTGCGAAAACCAGACTGGAATTTCTCAAATAAATTGTAATGTGTAAGGTGTGACTGAAGCTGACTGGCAACTACTTTTTCTAGTACTTTAAAGAGAAAGGGTAAATTTGAAATAGACCTATAATTATTTAGTATGTGTGGGTCTAGGTCTGACTTTTTAAGTAATGGTTTAATGACTGACACTTTTAGTGTATCAGGTACTGTGCCATGCAATAATGAACTACTGATAATGTTGAGAATAGGTGCTGCAAGAACATCCATTGCACTTTTTACTAGTTTTATTGGCACTGGATCAGGGAACAAGTAGTGGGTTTCATTTTAGAAATTAAAGTTAAGACTTCCTGCTCAGTTACAGGATTAAAATGACTAAAGTGCTGAATGCAATGTGAGACAAGGTCTGCTAAGCTAGTATTTGGTTTGTACTGTGATGCTGAGATCTGGGATCTTATATTTTTAATTTTCTCATTGAAGAAGTTAATAAAGTCTGTACTGCTAATATCTGTTAGTATTTTGCACTATAGATCTGAATTTCCATTTGTTAATTTAACGACTGTTCTAAGCAGTACCTGAGGATTTTTATTATTGCTATCTATTATTGTAGAATAGTATTCTGAGCGAGCTTTAAAGAGAGCTTTTTTATATTTATTAACACTCTCTGTCCATGCAGTTTGAAAGACATGTAGCTTTGTTGTTCTCCATCTGCGCTCCAGTTTTCGACACTCTAATTTAAGAGCTCGAGTGTTTTCATTAAACCAGGGAGAGTTTCTATGTGCTTTGATCACTTTTGTTTTAAGGGGAGCCACTGTGTCTAGAGCATCTCTCAAGGTCACATTATAATGTGATGTTAGCTGATCTAAATTGTTTTCCACGTTTACATTTGATGTTCGCTGATCTAAATGGTTTTCCACAATTACACTCGACTTTCTCAAAATATCTATAAATTTTGAAGCAGAATTACAATCTCATTGACAATCTGACAAAATCCTACTGAATTTAACAAATAAGTAAAACATTTGCCAAAAGTGTCAGTTTCCACATCAATGTGTACATTAAAATCCCCCATCAATACTACGTAATCATAATTTATAGCCAAATCAGATAAAAGTTTGCTAAATTCTGTCATGAACAATGAATATGGCCCTGGTGGTCTGTAGACTAGCAGTATAATTGTGTTGGAATCTGTTTTAATATTTTAAATGAATGCCTCAAAGGATGTAAAGTCGCTTAAATTTTTAGACGTGAATTGTATTTTGTTACAGTGAATTATTCCAAGTCGTCCTCCTCGACCTCTCAGAATCTCTAGACTTATGAAGGAACGAGTATCCATCTGGTGACGCCTCAGCTAGGGGGACAGTGTCACATTTACTAAGCCAGGTTTCAGTGAGAAGACACAGATCAGATTTTGTACTTAATGTCATATCATTTAATAAAAACAGCTTTAGTGCCAAGAGAGCGAATGTTCAATAAGCAGCATTTAAAACTGCATGCTTCTTTCTGAACTAGTGATATACAGTTAGGTCCATAAATATTTGGACAGAGACAACTTTTTTCTAATTTTGGTTCTGTACATCACCACAATGAATTTTAAATGAAACAACTCAGATGCAGTTGAAATGCAGACTTTCAGCTTTAATTCAGTGGGGTGAACAAAACGATTACATAAAAATGTGAGGCAACTAAAGCATTTTTTTAACACAATCCCTTCAAAATCCCGGCCTTTCCCTAAAATTATCCCAATTGTTCACAAACGCTATGCTTTTATTTGCACACCAGGTTTCTAGCCAGCAGTGAAGGGAAAGCAATCTGCTATAAATCACATCCCCTCTATATAATCTTGGTAAGGGCCAGATACAACTAAATTCTGACATTTTCTTTCAGCTTTGGTGCATAGAGAGATGAAGTTCCTCTTTAATACCTCAGATTGCTGTAAATAAATATCATTAGTGCCGACATGCAATAAGGTAGATACTTCATCGTCGGCGACATGCTCCAATACAGCCTCTATGCTAGAAATCTTGGCCCCTGCGAGGCATTTAACATTAACTGCTGGTTTAACACAGTTTGGAATTCTAACATTCCGCACTATGGAATCGCCAATTATGAGCACTTTCTTATTCTCAGTTTCCACAGACGTGCTGCGGAGTGCTGAGAATCTGTTCTGGGTCCGAATTGGTGACCTGGGTGCCGAGGGACTAAATTTTGGCTTCTTAGACCCCCCGTCTTACTGTTACCCACTCGCCCTGTGGCTGAATTGGTGCTGCTGACTTCGGCCGCGCACTGACTACAGTGGGACCTGGAGAGACTGAAGCCGAGTCAGATGTAGCCGAATTGTCTAAACAAACCAAGTCGATCCAATTTTCGGTTTGTCTAATTGCTATCAGGTTCCTAACGCGGTCCTCCAATTTGCGTATTTTCCCGACCAACTCTAAATTAACTAAACACTTTTGGCAGGTGAAGCTGTCTACACTGTCGGCCGGAACACCTGAACTGTACATGCTGCAGGACACACAACATATAAACGTGCCCTCAACGGGCAGAGAGCAGATTGAACTTACGTTTAGCACTGATATCATCTTCGTTTTTTTAACTTCGGTGCTTTTGGCGCTTTTCGCGTTCAGCTGAATCACCAAGAGACCATCAGCTTTAAGTTTCCACCAGCCAGTGAGTGATGGACTTTGATTTCTTACTGCTGGTTATTTCTCCTGGTCAGGTGTCGGCTTTACTTCAGTTGAACTTACTCGGGTGTTTGCAAAGGGCTACCTGCCTGTGGGAGACGCCGCTGCTCTGTGCTTCCGCTCGCTGCTACGAAGAGGTGGGACTTGAAAGAGAGAAAGAGAAATCTACCTGTCTATCTGTTACACTGTATATAGTGCCCTTCACATCGATTATATAGCGCCTCTCACATCCATCTACCAATCTGTCTAGCATATAACACCTTTCACGTCTATCTATTATGCCGTGCCTTTCATATTGTGAGTGCTGGGGGTCTCAGACTGCCAAACTCCAGACACCACTGCACCAACAGCAGACCTGGGTTCAAACACACCTGTCCTGTTGTTTCCTTTCCAGCACCATAAACGTTATGCTTTTCTTCTTTCTCCTCTCTGGTGAGCTTTGGCCTCCTCCTCCTCCTTTCCTGACTCCACCATGACTGTCCCTTGTCATGCCAGACTCAGTTTTGTCATCAGGGAGCACTTCTGGGCCAGCTGGGGCCTACATAATAATAATAATAATAATAATAATAATAATAAATTACTTTTATTGAGCGCCTTTCACAAACCCGAGGTTGCTTTACATGCAGAGTAAAAAACAAAGAAATTACACAGATGACAAAAGTTTGTAGAAGAGAAAATTTTCAGTTGAGATTTAAAAGTGCAGAAAGAGGAGTAAACTTAGAGAAACTGAGGAAGAGAGTTCCAGAGCTGAGGGTCCATAACACTGAAGGACCTGCCTGCCCTCCCAGGGTGGAGAGTCTGCTGTGTGGGACAGTAAGGAGATGACTGGTCGAGGACCTGAGAGAGCGACAAGGAGTGTATGGAGCTGAGTGAGGTAGAGAGGGGCAAAGGTTATGTAGGGCTTTGAAGGTGTGAAGCAGAATCTTGAATTTAATCCTTGATGGAGCTGGTAACCAGTGAAGCTGGGAGAG
This sequence comes from Erpetoichthys calabaricus, assembly GCF_900747795.2. Classification (NCBI taxonomy): domain Eukaryota; kingdom Metazoa; phylum Chordata; class Cladistia; order Polypteriformes; family Polypteridae; genus Erpetoichthys; species Erpetoichthys calabaricus. The sequence continues at coordinate 146,859,515 of NC_041406.2, read as the reverse complement.
AACGGCTGAGATGTAGCTGTGGAGTTCTGAATGTACTGTAGCTTCTGGAGAGATTCTGCAGGGAGGCCGATGAAGAGGGAATTACAGTAATCAATATGAGACATTATGAAACAATGAACCAGAGTCTGACCATCAGACAAGGACAAAAATGGACAATGTGATGGATGAGATAGAATGAAATTTTAGAAAGAGACCTAATGTGTAGCTCAAAGTTAAGTGATGAATTAAACAAAACACCAAGATGTCTGACAACAAGAGCAGGTTTGACAAGTGTACATAAGACAGCCAGTCACTGCAGGACATGCCCTCAAGTCCCATGATGCACCTGGTTGTTCTCGTCTGCACAGCTTCCTGTATAGTGTGGTGAGCAGAACTGCACCCAGGACTCCTGAGGTGGTCTCACTAGAGCTTTATACAGTCGGAGCACAAGGTCCCTCAGTTTCTGTGACATAACCTAACATTTGATTTGCCTTTTAAGTCTCACCTGCACGTTGCTTAGCTGATGAGAATTCTTTGTTTGTTTTTTCCAGGCACGAGTCACCCTGTGGAGAGTCGCTGATGGACACTTGACCAGCATCACCTGAAGACCTGCAGAACGTAAGTCAAAAGGGACTTTCATTCTTTCAGTTGAGCTTGGGGGTCAGCAGGGTGGATTTTGATACGTTTTGGTGGCTCCTTTGCTTTTCAAGAGCAGCTCTGCTTGCTGGATGGTCGTCCTCTGGCCGGCTGGGTCAGGTGGTCCTAGAGAGTGGCTGGACAACTGGCTTTTGTGAGAACGTCCCTTGTTTAATGGGATGATTTATGGCAGTGTTGGCTTTGTGAATGTGCCTTGTTTATCGTTTTTCACGTTTTTTGGAGTTGATTATTTACAACCTCTGGCCAAAATGGCGGACTCGCTACTCTTGGAGGATCTTCATGCAGCCGTTTTAAAGAAACAATTCACAAATATGACACCAAACTATTTTATTTAACAGCTGAACATTCTGGCGTTGTAACACATGCCTCAAAAAATGAAATGAAATTGTTGTAATTAACGGCACATTTTCTGTTCAGCCCAAGTAGATGAAAACTACTGATATGGAATCAGCTGGTGACTTTCATTTCTGAACACGCGTCTCAATTGGCCACAGTGCAGAGCGAGTGTCTGCTCACCCCACGAGAGAGAGGATCACCAAACTCCACACCCAGTGTGGCCAAAGATGTCGGTTCAGCCGTGTCTAAAATTTGGAGCAAGTGCAAACAGACTAGGAAAGTTGGAAAAGGCAAACACACAAGTCGACCGAGGAAGACGTCAAAGCAAAGTAAAAGGGCAGGATGAAGATCCTCCACGAGTAGGGACTTGGATTTTGTTGTCATTTTTGAGACCGTTCCATACTGCTGATCATTCTTTGGCTTCTTTTCCCAGCGCCGTTTTGTTTCTGTTGAATGCTGCCATTTTGTTGCTGGGATGTGACTGTGGAAAGACCCCGGAGCTGCTGGGTCACCAGTGTGAAGCTCACGTTGGGCAAGTCCTCATATTCTGAGTTGGACAGAAGGGTCCGGATGTAGACCTCCGCTCAAGAGTCAGCTGGACTGCACGTTTGTGTCACTTGGTCTTCATCGTTGGACCGAATCTTAAGCATCGTGTGATGTCACCGACGTATGTCGGAGCTCCAGAGGTCTGCAGCTGGACCCTGTTGGAGTTTGATGACGGAGAATCCAGGAAAGAGTTTGTGTTTACCTGAATTGTTGTTTTTCCGGTATCTGAGCTTTTGTCTTCACTGGACCGAGCTCCAGTTTGGTGTTTGGCTTGGCCTGATATTAGATGGCTCCGATGTTCTGGCTGTAATTTTGGTGTTTCCTGGCTTACGTTTGTTCTCCTGGTCCACATTTCATATCTCCTCTGCTGTTCTTCAGAATTGTAAGCTGCCCTCAAATATCAGGGGACGTGTTTTGGTTTCATGACGACTGCCTTGGGCGCAGCTCAGTGGTCTCGGGAGAGCCGAAGACATTTGTGGCGTCTTTTTCTTTTATTTTCTTTGTGAGTTGTTATGGATGGCGGTAGTCAGTAAGCCAACCAGCCGTGTGTCACGTGTCGTGTTTGTTTCTTCTTGCTGACGTCTTTCGTTGTTGGATTGTTAACGTCGTGTTTGCTTTTGTTTTGCCTGTGCTGAGTTTATACAGTTTGATTTTATGATTGTTGTGCATACTGTGCTTTTGTGCTTTTGTGTTGTGCTAATGTCCTATGCATTCACCTTCTGTGCTATCTGCTCTGACTCCGACATGTTGAGCCATGTGTTGGAGCGGCAGTTTCAATGTTGTATTTTCGATTCAGATTGCTGAATGCTGTTTGGATTAACGGGCGTCCAGCCCTGCTTTGCTTAAGTTGCGGTGATTTGCCTTTCTTTGTGTCCCGTTTTCTCTTTTCTTGCCCTGTTGGCATTCTTTAATTAAAGTATGTAAAGACATTTTGTTTTGTGCGTGCTTTGGGCCCGAGTTTTGTGAAACTTGTTTTCTCTACGCCTTATTTTTTGAACGTTACGGGTCTTAGCTCCACTTTTGGGCCCTTTCAGGCCTTCCAGTGTTGAGTTTGGGGCAAGGCCACCTCTGCTGTTCGGAGCTGCGATGAAGGCACGTGTGCGGTTTTGGGAGGCCTGTGCTTGTTTGTGATGCCGTGCGCTAGCAGCAGCCATAAGCGCCCCTACGTAACGTGTAAGTCGTACGAGTGACTGGCGCGGTCTGATTTACTCGAATACACGGACTGTTGCTTTGTGTTTGTTACCGTTGCTCATGTGTCATCGGTTAGTGTGTGACGTGTCATCGGCCTTCGTATGAACTACACTACTGCGATCCCCGAGATTTATACATTTTGTTTGTGCCTTATTTTCGTGATTGTTCGGCTCTTTCAGTTTCGGGGTTCTGAAGTACAGAGAAATGGAATCTGAGGTCTGCTTTTGTGTTTTGTTTGTAGCTCCTGACAAAAGTGAATATTTGTGAACCTTCCACGCCGACGACGTTTTCTTGTCATCCAAGAACGTGTTGTTTACTATTTCCATGGAAACAGTGACAGTGCAAAGGTCGTTCCCTTCAGTTCCGGAACTCTTTGCGATAATCTCCACTTCCCTACTGACTTCCCGGTTACAATTCTTCGCTCTCGTGCAAGGCAGGATTAAGACCCTTCAGCAGCCCCCTCGACGACTGAATGAAATGATCTCGTACAAAGAGAGGGGCAGGCAGTGTTAATTGTTCGTCTCATCGAATAGGGTGGCCCGCAGTCGTCCTTTGGTTCCATTGAGTGGTGCAGTAATGTGCTTTTCGATATTTCAGCTGGGGTAGCTGGACATGCGCTTCAGCACTAGAATATAATGTGCGATATGACAGGGCCCCCTCTTGCCGACCCCGGACCCTCAGTGCGCACCCACGAACACCCCAATGGTAAATCCGCCGCTGCTCTCGTTTTTGGACTTTGGAGCTTTGATGTGTGTTTTTCTGAATTTTCTCGATTTCCCGTTTCTTTACTTTCATACTTTATGGTCATTTTGATTTTTTTGTCCCCCCGTCTGTGGCATTCGTTTAGTCCGTGCCCTCAGCTTTTTGTCGGTTTTACATGCGATTTGCACTTGACGTATTTCTGTCTCATTTCAGACAGTTAAGTGCGTCTTGCTTGTGTTCATCACTCATCCTTGACCCCGTGGCTGTCCACCTAGCAACTACTCCGGTGGTCCCAGAGCTCAAAATGTAAATGAATGCACATGAGCACGTGTCACCGTCTCTCGAGTATTCTGTGCCATATGCAGGGAGCCCCCCAGGTTACCCACACAGAAGACGTGAGGGGCTCTGCCTGACATGGTGCTCTCTCGTCTCAAATCAGGAAGTGGTTAAAAATGACAACAATCTGCCCCCACAGATGTATTTCTTCCAGAAATTTCTGAACATGACAACACCAAGCAGCAACCCCGGGATGTCTCACACCGAGTGAGCGTTTTCAGTCCGCGCCTGCTCTGTTGGACCTTCTCTCTTAATTTGCTTTCGTTCCTCCACATGCCATCTGATATATGTGTGTGTGTGTGTGTGTGTGTGTGTGGAGCGGCTCTATTAGGACAGGAATTTGAAGGAACAATGAAATGTTGGAAAAGTCGGGGGTCCATGATGGAGGAGGGGGATGTAAGGAGTGTATTGGAGGCACAAGTCAAACCAGAAGGATTGCATAAGTGAACGGAGGAGCTTAGAAACTGGAAAATAATGGCCTATTAAAGATGGAGGGAAGTGAATTTAGTGCCAGGAAAGAATGTCATTGTCATACGTGGTTAGAAAAAGATGACCTGAAAGTGGTGCAGAAAGAAGAAAAGGGGAAGTATGATGAGGTGGGCGCAGGGTGCAGGAATTAGGAAGACGGGGAGATGTGACAAGGAGAGCGTCAACGGTGGTGGCTTTGCTCGTCCTCGACCTGCAGTTCTCACTCCATGCGGCCGGCCTGTTCATTCACGGCTGGCGAGCGCAGAGTGCTTTCTGTCCTCACAGACGCTCTTTCAGATAATAAGCGTAGTTGGGAGAATCGGTCGGACTCTCTGAAGTCTTAGGAGACCCATCGATGGTCACCTTCTGTTTCTGTTTGGGGGTGGCGGGGTTCTGGAATGGCGGCAGGACTGAGGCTAACGGCACTTGTTCCTTTGGCTTTACTTGTAATTGAGTTGCTTTTTAGGATGCCTGTTGTGTCCATCCTAAGAGGTCCATCCATCCAGCAGTCTAACCAGAGAGGCCCAGATGTTTTCAGCCACCACCACCTCCTCCATCTCCTGCAGGAGGACACCCAGGCGCTCCCAGGTCAGCCATCATCTCCACCTGAGCGGTCCGCATCTTTAAAATATATGAAAGGGGAAAAACGGGGTGAAGGATGGAGAAATGGTGGTCTTCTCTGGTCCAGAAACACATGTGGTTGGTCTCTCTGAAAGAATAAAAAGTCAGCTGTTGTGGACATGTCTGGTGGGCACGGCCGAGTGAGACCACCGCATTTCATTGACTGCATCTAAGCGCAAAATTAGTTGTGAATAGTTGGAGGCTCCCCGTGTGCCGGGCCATGTCACGGATCTCACTGTTCTCCACGTAGTTTACAGAGTTTATCGTCCAGGGTCACTTGAGAAATTCGCTAGAGGTCCACTTACCTTCAGTGGTCGTCCTCCATGGTGGTGTTCAGAAGCACTTGAGAGGCAGGTGGCCCAGAATGCACATGTGGCTCAGAGGCCTACAGGTTAAAAAACAAGGCGGTGGGTCTGCCAGTATGGAGCGAGAATGGAAACGGCTGTAGGGAGGCTGGAGAAGAGTCAAGAAAGTCACAGGGAGGTGGAAGGAGAGGAGGCACCACGCAGGCGCACATGAGGACCTTTGAACAGTCAGTCGCACTGATTTACATTTATGTGTTTGGCTGACGCCTTTAGCCGAGGAGGCTTACAACATTTATGATGCGATTGGTTCCATCTTTTCTTTTGGTTTTCCAACTGGAGTGCAGACAGGTGAAGTGACCTGCTCAGGGTCACACACTGGTGTCAGTAGTGGGATTTGAGCCTGCAGTCTTGGAGTTTGAAGTCCAAAGCCTTAACTACTACACCACACTTCGCCTGATATTCTACCCAAACATGACACACCGCATAGTCCGCTGTAATACGATTGGGGGTCTTCAGGGGATGTCCCTGGGGATTAGTCGGGAAAGCCCTGCGGCTGCGCTGACGCTAGGACTCGCCTTTCGGCCGTTCTGATCTGCAGATCATTTGGTTAGAAGTGAAGATGGAGTGAGGTGCTGGTTGGATTTGACCTCCGAGTCGGGAGCAGGAGTGGAGGAGACGTGGAGAGCCGAGTGCTTATCTCAGCGTCTGGTCCTTCTCTGGATGAACTTCCTGGACCACCGATGTGTTCTCTTTGGGAGAAAACCTTTTCGTTTTGGTTTTCATGGCACACTTCCTGGAAGGTGCAGTTGTGTATAGTGAACATCGTTCCTATTTTTGCATTTTTCTATTTTGTGTGTCACCGCTGTTTGACAGTTTTTTTAACAAGACACTGATTTTTGATGTATTGGCACCTGGCTGTGCTACCCGCCTAAGATAAAATCGACCCCAGCATTGACGTTTACATTTGGTATGGGATTTGTAAGAGTAGTGTTAATGTTTGTGATGCGCCATCTGTTGGAATGACAAATACAGTGCATATGGGATTTGCAAAAGCAGTGTTAATATTTGTGATGTGCCATGTGTTGGAATAACAAATGCAGCGCATATGTCTCTGTTATGCACCATTCAGAATGGGATTGAGGAGACAGTGTTGATGTTTGTGATGCACCTTCTGTGAGAGTGGCAGATGTACCCATGGATGGACACGCAGACACTTCTGCCTTTACTAAGGTGGATGAAGGGCGACTATCGTCTTTGCACTTCAGCCTTGTCTGTGTTTCTGGCCAGTCATGACCTACTAGGTGCCCAGGGTTTAATCTGTGCAGGGGGCCTGGCACACCAATAAGTGAGCTTGAGACCCGTGAGTTAGCAGGTCATCTGCCGGGCCCCTTTTCATTTCATTGTTAGACTGCTATAGTAAGACTCATCAGGAAGGGTGGAAGGAATAAAAGGCCCGGGGGCGGTGGGGGGGGGGGCTTTAGGGGGCACCACTTCCTTACCATGTACCCACAGACTGGTCAGCCCCCACGGCGGGTGTTTCCTTAGCTTATGTTGACCTCCCCTTTGTGTGGGGCAGAGGGGCCTGTCAGCAGGAAGCGAGCCCAACAGAGCCGGGATAGTCACCTGAAGAGCCTGCAGAGCCCTGGGCTCAATCAGGGGTCTGCAGCAGGAGGTGGGAAGTGGAGGGGATGTTAAAAATGTGCCGTTCAGGGGGTCCCTGGTAGATAAACGTGTGCATGTAGGGAGACGTTTAGCCTAAACCACTAAATCGACGTCACTTCTAAAGCCTAATAACGGACGTTGCTGGGCGGACGACGCCAATACCCGAGGAGCGCTTACGGCTTCCGCATTTGTACCGTAGTGGGAATCTCCTTCAACCTCCTTACATTACGTTTGCGTCTCATCTTGTAAGATCTGCGAGGGCGGGTCGATCATTCGCCGCACTTTGGTCTCCGTTTTCTTTGGGTTGGCTCTGCGGCCTTCCCCGCACGCATGTGGACAACACAGAGTGTCGGAGGTCACGGTGGCCCCCTTTTGACTTTGATCCGTCGTTTTTCTCCTGTTTTCTAGAAGCAAACGTGGCCTCCCCGCTGTGTGTCTGCAGCCAAGTGGAACATCGAGCGGTGAGCCTCTCCTTATGGGCCCAAGGCGTCCCAGAGGTCGGAAGTCACGGTACGGAGTTGCTAGATGAACGTGGATGGGCGTCGCACGCCTTCTTCGTGTTTAACATTCTTGAACCTCTCAATCCGTTCGTCAACACTCCGCCGTGGCAGCTCATGAAACGCCCACCGCTGCCAACGGAGAGTGGGGCGGCCAGGTCTACCCCTGGATAACAGCGAGAGCAGCTGACTTGACGGAGGGTGAAACAGGGGCAGAGACGCGCCACGTGTCCACGTGTGGAGAAGGCCACCCAAGCAACATGGCATCTGAAGGTGATTGAATGGTCCAAAACCACAAAGGCAGTCACTGCAGTGGTTCGGGCCCATAACTTTAAACTAAGAACAGACGGAGAGCGGTTTAAGGGCAAATGTCACGCAAACGTTAAGTGACCAAGTCGTGTGGTGGGGAGCAGAAGTTTAGGGGCCTACAAAACTTGACTTGCTGTTAGGTTGGACAGCTCAGGTGGGCCGAATGGCCTGTTCTCGTCACCTTCTACAGATAAGTGACCAGGCGTATCGGATCACTGACCGACTAACGGAATTCAACAGAGATGGCCGCGTGGTGAGGGGTCCTGACTTCACAGAGACCCACTGAGCACTGCGAGTGTGCCCAGCAGGGTGGCAGTGCCATCACATTGGCTGGAGATCAGAGGTGCTCCGCGTCCTGCCTTAGCAGCTCAGCCACGTTGTCTGGACGTGTGGTGTGAGTGGCCCTCCTGAGGTCACTCCATGGCATCTCCCTTTTGGGTGCCAGTCCACTTGTCGTGTCACCATTCTGTAATAGAAGTGCAGGCTCGTTGGTCCGACCTTCTGCTGGTGGACGGCCGGCTCTGATGTGATCCTGTGGGACACCCTGATAATCTTTGGAAATCATCTTCCCCTTTCGATGGTGGCAGGCCGTCCAGGGCCCGAGTCAGCCGAGCAGCACCAGATCACAGCGCTCATTCTGTCGTAGCTCACCGTCGGGATGACGTTTCCATGCTGGCATCTGGTGCCCGTTTCACGCCATACATACTGCTGGCGTATTCTTCCTGAACAATTGAACCTTAGTTTCGTCAGTCCGCGATACTTGTGCCCCTCTATTGTTGCCAAGTGTCCAGATGGACTCCACGTGTGCAGGAAGGTCTTGTGGGGTGGAGGTTCCTAATCCATGCCCGATTTGCGCGTGGTAGACTCCCGAATGAAGGAGATGCCCACCAGCTGCTACTCTGAATTGTGCCTTTCAGGTCGTCCCAGCAGGTGCCCAGTTCTAGGGAGGGCTGCCACCTCCTTTTATCCACCGTTTGTCCAAGTGCAGACCCTCTGAACTGGCTTTGTAACCCATGCCAGCGTCATGCAAATTGCCAATTCCTGATTGGAGGTCTTTGACGGTCTCTCTTTTATGAAGCTTCTTGTCGGTGGCCAACTCAAAATGACCGACTCCTTTTTTTTAGCAGATTTAAACACCTCAAGCACACATCTCGTTCCTCTGCCCCTCTTGAAGTCATCAGCCCAGGAGTTCTCCGAGTTTTTCCGTCCTCCTCTGCGGATGCCTGAATGTCCTCGTCCACATTTTTCTAACGTGTTCAGAACGTGCAGAAGGAGCAGCACAAGAGTTTGAGTCTGCTCCTTATTGTAGCGTAGATGAACATTGGAGCAGATTGTTGGCCAGACTTAGACAGTAGTGTTGTTATCTCCGGGCTTGGGGGGATCTCTGGGTCTCATTCTTTTCTTGCCCCTGGAGGTCTTCAAAATCCCAAAGTCTTCTTCAGTGAGGCCTTCTCTTATCTAAATGGCGACATCTTGTGGACAGTCTGGGGAAGTGCAAAGTCTAGCTGGCCGGCCGCTTTCATTGTGCCCTTTGTCGCCTGTGCTGTGTCCGACTACCGTACGATGACATCTGCAAATCTCAAGAAGTGTTGGGGCCCTCAGTGTGCCAACAAGTGACGAGACCTCAGTCAGACCCTCATTCACACAGCTTGTACAAACCAGTTAAGTATGGGGTGTTAAGAGCAAGGCGCCATATTCCACAAGGTGACTGTCACAAAGATGTGTGTCCCGATGGGCCTCTGCACGTTTTCTCTGTTGTGGGTCATGGCGGCAGTTTCTTATGTGGACTTGTGGGTGACTTTCAGCTGCCCAGCGTGGGCACAGGGGTTCTGCTCACGGGCAGACTGAGCACACTTTAGGATGGGGAGGTGCTGGGCCACCATGGTCGTCACTCCTTTGGTAATTTGCAATCGAGGTTTGCCTGGGACAATGTGGGTTAAACTTGGTGCCAGCATGGCTACCAAACACCACTGCCTGATCCCGTGGTCTTAGATATTCTAGTCTGCCCCATAATTTTACCCTCTCTTGGATGAGCAGTAGGCAGTGACTGTTTAATAAAGGGGTCTGTCTTGTCTCAAAACGGTGACAACTAAAGAAGCCCAGCTTGATGCGACCCATTTGTACCCGGGCAGAGCCAACACGTGCCATTTTAGTTTGTAGCGACGTATTGTTGTCTGCATATTGATTTGCCAACATTTTACACTGAATGCCTTTCCTGACGTAACCTTCCCCATTTATCTGGGCTTGGGGCCGACATGAAGAAACACGCTGGTTTGTGCATCGCCTGTGGCTGAGTTAGACCTGGCTGTGGTGAATACGTAAGTTAAGAAGAGGGAGGAACACAGGGTGACGTACAAGAGTGGAGGAAGATGAATAGATAGATAGATAGATAGATAGATAGATAGATAGATAGATAGATAGATAGATAGATAGATAGATAGATAGATAGATAGATAGATAGATAGATACTTTATTAATCCCAAGTACAAATTCCCATACTCCAGCAGCAGCATACTGATAATAACAATATTAAATTAACAAGTGATAACAATGCAGGTATAACAGACAATATCTTTGTATAATGTTAACGTTTACCCCCCTGGTGGAATTGAAGAGTCGCATAGTGTGATGGAGGAACGATCTTCTCAGTCTGTCAGTGGAGCAGGACAGTGACAGCAGTCTGTCGCTGAAGCTGCTCCTCTGTCTGGAGATGACATTGTTTAGTGGATGCAGTGGATTCTCCATAATTGATAGGAGCCTGCTGAGCGCCCGTCACTCTGCCACAGATGTCAAACTGTCCTGCTCCATGCCAACAATAGAGCCTGCCTTCCTCACCAGTTTGTTCAGGCGTGAGGCGTCTTTCTTCTTAATGCTGCCTCCCCAGCACACCACCGCGTAGAAGAGGGCGCTCGCCACAACCGTCTGATAGAACATCTGCAGCATGTTATTGCAGATGTTGAAGGACGCCAGCCTTCTAAGGAAGTATAGTCGGCTCTGTCCTTTCTTACACAGAGCATCAGTATTGGCAGTCCAGTCCAATTTATCATCCAGCTGCACTCCCAGGTATTTATAGGTCTTCACCCTCTGCACACAGTCACCTCTGATGATCACAGGGTCCATGAGGGGTCTGGGCCTCCTAAAATCCACCACCAGCTCCTTGGTTTTGCTGGTGTTCAGGTGTAGGTGGTTTGAGTCGCACCATTTAACAAAGTCCTTGATTAGGTTCCTATACTCCTCCTCCTGCCCACTCCTGATGCAGCCCACGATAGCAGTGTCATCAGCGAACTTTTGCACGTGGCAGGACTCCGAGTTGTATTGGAAGTCCGATGTATATAGGCTGAACAGGACCGGAGAAAGTACAGTCCCCTGTAGCGCTCCTGTGTTGCTGACCACAATGTCAGACGTGCAGTTCCCAAGACGCACATACTGAGGTCTGTCTTTAAGATAGTCCACGATCCATGCCACTAGGTATGAATCTACTCCCATCTCTGTCAGCTTGTCCCTGAGGAGCAGAGGTTGGATGGTGTTGAAGGCGCTAGAGAAGTCTAGAAACATAATTCTTATAGCACCACTGCCTCTGTCCAAGTGGGAGAGGGATCAGTGTAGCATATAGAGACTGAAGACTGTGGTGGCAGGAGAAAGTGTAGTTAAGCAGCATAGGATGGTGGTCTGTAGGATGACATTGGAGACCAACAAAAGGAAGAGAGTGAGGAAAGAGCCAAGGATCAAATGGTGGAAGTTGAAAAAGGAAGACTGCAAGGTTGAGTTTAGGGAGGAGGTGAGACAGGCACTGGGTGGCAGTGAAGAGTCACCAGACAGCTGGGCAACTACAGCAGATGTAGTAAGGGTGACAGCAAGAAGGGTGCTTGGTGTGACATCTGGAAAGAGGAAGGAGGAAAAGGAAACCTGGTGGTGGAATGAGGAAATACAGGAGAGTATACAGAGGAAGAGGATGGCAAAGAAGAAGTGGGATAATCAGAGAGATGCAGAAAGTAGACAAGAGTACAAGGAGATAAGGCGCAAGGTGAAGAGAGAGGTGGCAAAGGCTAAAGAAAAGATGTATGATGAGTTGTGTGAGAGGTTGGACACTAAGGAGGGAGAAAAGGACCGGTGGGCTACAGAGAGGGGCCGAGCTGGGAAAGATGTGCAGCAAGTTAGGGTGATAAAGATGGAAACATACTCACAAGTGAGGAGAGTGTGTGGAGAAGATGGAAAGAGGACTTTGAGAGGCTGATGAATGAAAAGAACGAGAGAGAGAAGAGGTTGGATGATGTGCAGATAGTGAATCAGGAAGTGCAACAGGTTAGCAAGGAGGAAGTAAGGACAGCGATGAAGAGGATGAAGAATGGAAAGGCCGTTGGTCCAGATGACATACCTGTGGAAGTATGGATGTGTTTAGGAGAGATGGCAGTGGAGTTTTTAACCAGATTGTTTAATGGAATCTTGAAAAGTGAGAGGATGACTGAGGACTGGAGAAGAAGTGTACTGGTGGGCTGATATTTAAGAAAAAGGGGGATGTGCAGGACTTCAGTAACTACAGGGGGATAAAATGGATGAGCCACAGCATGAAGTTATGGGAAAGAGTAGTGGAAGCTCAGTTAAGAAGTAAGGTGATAATTAGTGAGCAGCAGGATGGTTTCATGCCAAGAAAGAGCACCACAGATGTGATGTTTGCTCTGAGGATGTTGATGGAGAAGTTTAGAAAAGGCCAGAAGGAGTTGCATTGCGTCTTTGTGGACCTGAGAAAGAAAATGACAGGGTGAGTGAGAGGAGCTGTGGTATTGTATGAGGAAGTCGGGAGTGGCAGAGAAGTACGTAAGAGTGGCACAGGATATGTACGAGAGAAGTGTGACAGTGGTGAGGTCTGCGGTAGGAGTGACGGAGGTGGGATTACATCAGGGATCAGCTCTGAGCCCTTTCTTATTGGCAGTGGTGATGGACAGGTTGACAGACGAGATTAGACAGGAGACTCCGTGGACTGTGATGTTTGCTGATGACATTGTGATCTGTAGTGATAGTAGGGAGCAGGTTGAGGAGACCCTGGAGAGGTGGAGATAGGAGAGGAGAGGAATGAAGGTCAGTAGGACCACCAAGACAGAATACATGTGTGTGAATGAGAGGGAGGTCAGTAGAATGGTGAGGATGAAGGGAGTAGAGTTGGTGAAGGTGGAGGAGTTTACATATTTGGAGTAATGGGGATTGTGGAAGAAAGGTGAAGAAGAGAGTGCAGGCAGGGTGGAGTGGGTGGAGAAGAGTGTCAGGAGTGATTTGTGACAGACTGGTATCAGCAAGAGTGAAAGGGAAGGTCTACAGGACGGTAGTGAGACCAGCTATGTTATATGGGCTGGAGACGGTGGCACAGGAGACAGAGCTGGAGGTGGCAGAGTTAAAGATGCTAAGATTTGCATTGGGTGTGACGAGGATGGACAGGATTGGAAATGAGGACATTAGAGGGTCAGCTCAGGTTGGGTGGTTGGGAGACAAAGTCAGAGAGGCGAGATTGTGTTGGTTTGGACATGTGCAGAGGAGAGATGCGGAGTATAAAGAGTGAAGGGTGTTAAGGATGGAGCTGCCAGGGAAGAGGAGAAGAGGAAGGCCTAAGAGAAGGTTAATGGAAGTGGTGAGAGAGGACATGCAGGTGATGGGTGTGACAGAACAAGATGACGAGGACAGAAAGATATGGAAGAAGATGATCCGCTGTGGCAACACCTAACAGTAGAAAGAAGAAGAAGAAGCGACGTCTGCCTCGTGGAATATTGTTGGAGCTTCCAGGTCAATGGTGTGTGACTAAGTGGGGGGGGGTTTGGTTTAGCATTTCTTTAACTCCTCTGCCGTCTCTCTGCCACACCCCAAATTTGCAAGGGCAAGCCAGTCCTGTGCAGAATGAGAGCAGTGGTGCCAGGCATTGTGCCCTGTTGCTGCCAAGCTGCCTGCAGTTCACTTGAACTTGCGTCCAGAGGACACTGGCACACCGCTTTCGATCGGGGCGAGACGTTTAGGAGATGCCACCTAAATGTGTGTGGCCACAGAGCTGGGGGACAATGGACATGTGGCTAACATTAATGGGTTCATGAGAGGGGCGGATTAAACGTAAATAAGTGGTCAAAGAGAAACGGGCACGAAAAGGGCAACTCTGAAGTGGCTTACAGCAGATGAGCGCCCGAGCAGCAGCCCGCAGTTCTGCAAGTGAACGCGAGAGGGCGCCGTCAACCCGCGGATCACGGTGATGCGACTCAGTGGCGTCGGCGGCTTTTCTTTCAATGAAAACGGGGGGGGGGCTCGTGAGGGCCCATCTGGGCTTTTACGTCACCACTTCAAAAAAAGAAAAGACTTATTATGCAGGAAGGCCGTCATCTTAAAGGAGATCCTACTTGTCTGCCACCGGCAGAAGGGGGCTTAAATAGTTTCAATGAGAGAATGTAAAACCTTACAGAAACTCAAGAGAAGGATGGATATAAATATAAAAAATATCATAATAAATACAAATAAGAACTTTAAGTAAAGAGCTGCTGCTGTCAATCACAGGCTTGTGGGTGGTGCTAAGATGGTGAGCCGTGTGCAGAGGTGACGTCAGCTTCGAACTGGGCTTTTGAGGGTTAGTAGTGGGATAAAAAATGAATGGATGGATGGTTTAAAACTATACGTTTACATTTTTATTATATAGTTTTCAATTACAATTATTATTATTATTTAAATGTATTCAAACTTATTTGAAAAAAGAAAAGCATATGGAATAAAATTCGTTACCCAGCATTTCAAAAACGTCGGCGGTTCCTACTTAGATGCAGTTTTGACGTTGGAAAAAAAATCCTCTGAAAGTTCCAAATTTCCTTAAACAGTCGCTCCTTACGGGGTCGCTTATTTTGATACCTAACTTTTCCTGTCATTCATTTTACTAGAGAACAATAGATATCAAAATTAGAAACAAAAAATGCTTTGTTTTTTGAAAATGGGGTTCAAAATTCTACACAATTGATTAAACAAATGCTAAACGATGAGGGTGGTCCTTAGGATGATTAAATGGAGTTTATAAGATATTTATGTGCAAGTAGAGGAGTATCATACTGGCAAACACTGAAAGAATTGACAGCTGGCAGGACACTACAGGTAAGGATGTGGAGAGTCAGGAGTGGAATGAACCATTGCAAGATGATAATAATGATAATTTCAATATTATTAAGAATAACAATAGTGATAATATTAATAACAAGAATAATACAAATTTCATTATTATTTAAATGTTAATAATACTCATACAAGTCATGATAATATTAATAACAATAATAATAGAAATGTCATTATTATTTAAAATGTTAATAATAATAATAACTAATGATAAAATGAATAAGAACAATAGAAATGTCCCTAAATAATAATAACAATAGCGACAATATTGACAATACTAATAGAAATTGTATTAGAATTAAAAATGTTCATAGTCGTATTATTTAAAATTCTATTCTTCTTCCTCCTCCTCATTGTTGCTCGCACTATTCCTGTAGCTGAGCGCCCCCTCGCCCGCCCCCGCACCTCTTTGCAATTCTCCGGCCCGCGTGACTCGTAAAGCTCGGACGGTAACGTAACGAGAGAATTCGGTTGAACTTTGTGAAGACTTTTTTTTTTCTCTGAATTCACTGTCGTAATCTTCTTTATTTATTTGTCTATCTGGCTTGTACAATGCTATCTACTGCCATTCTTTCTTATGTTCTGTAAGTGCCTTGAGCGTGGGAAAGGCGCTATATAAATAAAATGTATTATTATTATTAAGACTTCGCAGATGAAAGCCGTGTTTTTGTGCCAGTCTTCCTGAAAGTCTCCAGCATTTGTTTTGCTGTTATGTCACATTACATGGGTTCGGAGATTAGTGTTTATTTTAAGTAAGGTTGTAGTTTAGCATAAAAACTAAAAGTGTCACTTGTATCGAAACTGAATTATTGTCTTGGCACGCTGCTATCCCCAGGAAACAAAGAAAGGTTTGGCAGAAATCCTACTATTTTTATTTATTTATTTTTGTTCTGCCTTATACAATTTCTTGTACTAGGAATTTGGTAGTTTTCGCATATCCCTTGGGGTCAGAGCGCAGGGTCAGCCATTGTACAGGTTAAGGGCCTTGCTCAAGGGCCCAGCAGAGCAGGATCTCTTTTGGCAGTGACGGGGATTTGAACCGGCAACCTTCGGGATACCAGCGCAGATCCTTAGCCTCGGAGCCACCACTCCGCCCTAAATATTTGTATTTGGCGCTGGCGGTGATCAGTCGCTGTTGACTGTTAGGCAGCCTTCTGTCGCTGTGAGACTTTGATTCTTGTTGTCGTTTCACTCGCCGTGTGTCTTTCCTGGTTAATGTTGTTGAGCATTAATGTTAATAAGTCTGTTTAGTGAGAGATGTCCCTGTAAAATGACGGTGCCATTTTACAGACACACTGATGCGCACAGCGACTCCTGCTGTTCGAAGTGTTTCATTTCGCTGCTACTGAGTCTTTGACGGCTTGTGTTGATTCTTTTTATTCTATTAATTGGACTGCTGGAGCGACTTTACTTTATTTCGCTGTTAGTTGAATTATCAACAGGCTTCCCTTCTTTGTTTTTTTAAAGCAATTAGCCTCCCTACATGTTTTGGAATGTGTTTGGAATTGGAGTACCCCGTGGATACCCCACAGCGTAGTACACGGTGGGATTCGAACACAATGCTTCGTGACTTGTGATTACCGACCCTACCCTCCGCTCCACCGCGATTCATCAGCAACTTCGACGGTAGCTATCCGTATTAGGTGGTATGTGCAGCTGATCGGCCTTTTAGCCGTTGGCTCGGTAGTCAACTAAAACTGATGTACGGTCGAGAAGTTGAAGTTGCGCTGCACGCCGCCGCTTTGACTCTTATTGTTTATGCTCGGTACAGTGCAGTATAGTACGGGAGTGGGCGTGTCCTCGGCGTTGCCAATCACTTTTGTACGCCTTCTCCCGCGCTGAGCTGATTTCTTTTTCTTCCCAAAGTTGCGCAGCATAATTTACGAAAAGGATGTATTGACATTTTTTGATGTGTTCTCACTATATGAGGCGACATTAATTTGTCATTTGGTTATTTTTCTGCAGAGCTTACGATTTGAAACGAGTCGTTAAACAGCTTAATTACTGGCATATTGGCATTCAGGCACTTGACGCACATTCGCACGAGGGGGGCGTGCCTGCTAAGCAGAGGGCGTGGCTGTCAAGAACTCTTCACAAAAGCAGAGCAGAGGCGCGCTGCGGCTCTTATAGGTAAGGAACCGTGAAGCTGAGAGGAGCTGCTCACACTGCGGCAGGGATTTCTTTTCCACTTTGCCTCTCGTTATCTACGTTTGCCCCGTAGCTGTAATTTGGCTGCCGGCTTCTTTCTGTTTGTGATTTTTCCTTTTCCGTCTTTAGCAGGGATTTCTTTTCCACTTTGCCTCTCGTTATCTACGTTTGCCCCGTAGCTGTAATTTGGCTGCCGGCTTCTTTCTGTTTGTGATTTTTCCTTTTCCGTCTTTAGGAGGGATTTCTTTTTCACTTTACAGCTATGGGGCAAACGTAAATAACGAGAGGCAATATGGCTGCCTGCTTCATTCTGTTTGTGATTTTTATGTTCTCGCTTTTGTCTTACAGCTTTGTATGGCGAGAGCATTTTTTTGGGTCTAGAAATGCACAGATGCCCTTAGTAGTTAAGCTGCTTGCTTAGCCGGCCTTCTGTGGTCGTTGCTTTTCAACTGCAAGTTGGCCATTGGGTGTTGTAGTTTAGGCCAAGGGAGAGTCTGGAGGGTGGGTGGGTGGGTGGACAGGGGAGTGGGAAGTGGGTGGGCAGGGGAGGGCGAGGGTGGGAGAGGGAGGGAGGGTGTGGGTGGGTGGGCAGGGGAGGGGTGGGCAAGGGAGGGAGCGGGTGGGTGGGCAGGGGTGGGAGAGGGAGGGAGCGGGTGGGGAGGGTGGGAGAGGGAGGGTGTGGGTGGGCAGGAGAGGGAGGGAGCGGGTGGGTGCGGAGATGTCATAAGAGAGACTTTCTTTGAGTCATTTTTTATTAGTTTCTAGTCTCTCTTATGACACTCCCTCTCCCACCCACTCCCTCCCTCTCCCACCCCTGCCCTCCCTCTCCCACCCTCTCCCACCCCTGCCCACCCGCACCCACCCCTGCCCACCTCCTCCCTCGTCCTTCCGCCCCCTACCCGACTTACCTCTCCCTCCCCTGCCCACCCTCTCCCTACCACCCGACTTACCTCTCCCACCCTTCCTTCCCATTGAGAAAGACCAAGTCCCAAAGGGGTTCTGTGCCAATCGCCCCCCCCTCCGAGAGAGAGAATGACCAAGTCCCAAAGGGGGTCTCGGTCTTCTCTCTCGGGGGTTTGGGAAGAAGGGCAAAGTCCCTCTGCCTCAAGTAGACAATGTGAATGTTCAGTTAGGACTTATTAAAGGAAGTGCCCCCCCCAGATTGTGTCGTGTGTTCCTCTCCCCTCTGTCTTTTCTTTCCAGGGTCCCATCCTCGCCTGCTGAGCTTCAGATGCGTGAATGAGGAGAGGACGGGCACAACGGCTCGGTTTGTGGTCTTTCATCAAGTTTCACACTGTGATGAAATAACAACAGTTGGGTTTACTGAATTGGAGGATCCCAGCTTCAGTAACAGTTGCGCTCCCCACTCTTGGTGACATTTAGATGACACATTTCATCGTATTGGTGGCTATTGTGACTCCATTAGTAGGAGACTGAATGT
Source organism: Erpetoichthys calabaricus (assembly GCF_900747795.2). NCBI lineage: Eukaryota > Metazoa > Chordata > Cladistia > Polypteriformes > Polypteridae > Erpetoichthys > Erpetoichthys calabaricus. Next base: position 146,841,192 of record NC_041406.2, on the reverse strand, counting down.
GTTCTACACAAAATTTCAAACTGATTTTCATCAAGCAAGAGAGAGAAAGACCAAGTCCCAAAGGGGGACTCTGCCATTCCCCCCCCCAAGAAAGAAAGACCAAGGGGGGACTCTGCCATTCTCTCTCCCTCCCCCCCCCAAGGAGAAAGACCAAGTCCCAAGGGGGGCTCTGCCATTCTCCATCCCCCCCCCCCAAAGAAAGAAAGACCAAGTCCCAAAGGGGGCTCTGCCATTCTCCATCCCTCCCCCCCCCCCCAAAGAAAGACCAAGTCCCAAGGGGGGACTCTGCCATTCTCCATCCCCCCCCAAGGAGAAAGACCAAGTCCCAAGGGGGGACTCTGCCATTCTCCATCCCCCCCCCCCAAGGAGAAAGACCAAGTCCCAAAGGGGGACTCTGCCATTCTCCATCTTCCCCCCCCCCCCAAGGAGAAAGACCAAGTCCCAAAGGGGGACTCTGCCATTCTCCATCCCCCTCCCCCCCCACCCCCGAGGAGAAAGACCAAGTCCCAAAGGGGGACTCTGCCATTCTCCATCCCTCCCCCCCCCCCCACCCCCGAGGAGAAAGACCAAGTCCCAAAGGGGGACTCTGCCATTCTCCATCCCCCCCCCCCCCGAGAGAAAGACCAAGTCCCAAAGGGGGACTCTCGACTCTGGAGGTAGAGCTGCCTCTTGAAGTAAATGACTGAATGTAAAGAACTTTATTAGACAATGTGAATGTTCAATTATGATTAAAGGAAGTGCCCCCCCAGATTGTGTCGTGTATTCCTCTCCCCTCTGTTTTCTTTCCAGGGTCCCGTCCTCACCTGCTGAGCTCCAGGAGAAGTGAATGATGAGGACAATCCAGGACAGGGCACAATGGCTCGGTGTGTCGTCTTTGTTCTTATTTCAGCACACAGTGTGCCCCTTGATCAGTTGGGTTTACTGAGGATGATGAGGATCTTTGATCAAGATGGAGGATCCCAGCTTCAGTACCAAACAGTTGCTCTCCCCACTCTTGGTGACATTTAGGACAACACATTTCACCATATTGGTGGCCATTGTGACTCCATTAGTAGGAAATGGAGTAACTATTAAAATAAATAGTGTATAGACACACAGAAGATACTTCAGAGGTTTAATATTTTGGTTCTCATTTCAAAATTACAGCAAAAGGGGAGGTTACATTTAATAAAAAACAAAAACCCAACAACAACAAGAATTTGCTGCATTTACAGGCCCAGATAACAGAATCCTCTCTCATGACTTGGTTAACAAAGCAGAAGTCGGATTACATAATATGGGGACAAACAGATAAGGAATAAATCAAACTGAGTTTGGGGTCTCAAGTGTACACAGTGCTCTTCCAATCAAACTTGAGGGCTTTTTGTAAAACTCAAGCCATTTCACTAGTCACCAGGTCACAGTCTTGCCAAGTGTGGAATAAAAGACCACAACAGCACCCTTCATGAATCAGAAAAAAGTATCAGCACAGGAGAGACGGTGCAGGCTCAGAGGGTCCTTCAGCTATGCGGCTGCTTTTCTTCATTTCCAGTCTTGTAGTCCTCATTCATTGGTGGCCACGTCATGGAGGACGGGACTCGCTTTATTTTGGCTATCTGCTTCAAGTCTTCACAGCTCCTTATTCAGTGGTCCCAGTTACTCAGACTGTTGCTCCAAGTGTGGCACACCTTTGTTGGGACCCCAGAACTGCCTAGAGAGAGAAAAACAGCAGTTTAAAAAAAAAAAAAAACATTTCATAAATGGGCACAAGTTACCCACGTCACCGTTTAGTTTGTTGGTGCCAAGGGACTCAACCACACTGGCTCTGGAAAACGATATTCTTAAAAACAAATTGGATAAAACAATGCAATGAAAGAAGGATTACTATTGTGTTGAAAGTTTTATCAGCTGGCATCTTTAAGAAGGTTTGACGCTCCCACCCCCCCATTGTGCCCACTTTGACTTGGGGAGAGAGACTAATAGAATATATTTTTATACCCCTTTAATTCTCATGTAGAGCTTTGTCCAAATTAAACCAATTTAGGGCCAAATGTTAAAGGCTTCAAATTCACATTTGCCGTTTTAGTCCTGCTACTCTTGTACAGAGGTGGTCTGCAGGCACTGGGGGGCCCTCGAGGGTCACGCTGCAGTTCCAGACGTCTGAATGTGTCCATAACCCTGCTTAATTAAGCCCTCCGTGAAACCCCCCTATTGGCACCTCGCATACCTGAACCTATGAGGCTGAGCAAAAGGTTCATATTCAGGACTTGAAATTCTAAGATCGTGTAGCTGAGGGTGGGCTGTGGCTACTGGCATTCACTCCTAGCAGACCACCACAGATTGTCGAGGCGGCCTGTTCTCCCTTTTTTAACTTTGCATTTGCACAAGAGCTCTACATGTAGAAGAACCTCAAATGAGTTTTTGGTGTCACTTTTGGTCTCCTTAAATTCTGTTCCCCACGTTGTACCCAAATACTGAAAACTAGCGAGGAGTGCTGCGGACATGTTCAAGCAGAGTCGCTACTTCAATGACCCCTTTGTGTCCCCACCGACTAGTCAGACTCCTGCCTTAATCAGACAAGCACCTCTCGGTCATTTGCCAAGTCTGCAAGGGGATCGTGGCAAACGCTTGTCTGTGTGAACTGAACCCTTTAGAACTCCGTGTCATTCGCACCCGTGTCTGCACTGCTCCACACCAGGTGAGGGAGTAAACGGCACAGGAAAAGGGAATTCAAAGGAATATGAAACATGGCGGCCAAACACACAGACTGGCAGCCAGTTTTCAAAGCAACAAGAACTTACTAGGCCGAGGCACCAATTTATCAAAGTGGATTGGATTGAAAACCTGCTGCCAGTGCCACCCCAGAACTGAATGTGGGGACCCCCCACTCCAGCTTCAAGCCTGGGGGTCCCTGTGGCTACAGCTCTTTTTTCCAACCAGTTTAATTGAATTGGTATTGGACTGAAGTAATGCAGCAGCTCCTCTGTTGGTGCTCAAATACAAAGAAGGGGCTTGGGATTATTTAAAAACTGCAGCCGCCTCAGGCCCCCCCAGGCAGCCCACCTGCAGTTCAGGAGAGCTCATCCACCTGCCACTAGGCCTGTTCAGGCCCCGCAGCCAGTATTTGGATAAGACCCCACCTAGCGGGGGGTGCGAACCCTGTGTTCTGAATGTGGGTCCCAATGCCACCAGTGCAGTGACTGGGGGGGGGGGGGGGGCGCTAAAGGGGGTCCTCACTATGTAAAGTGCTGGACAGACGGAAGGCATTAAAAAGGTGGAGAACCACTGGGTTAGCCTGTGTGGTGCAGTGAAACTATGGTGGTCCTCACTCTTCAAGCTTTAAAAGGAAGGGGTGGGATGTTCTGGGTTGATGTGACCCCCCACCTATCTGCACACTTCTGGGTACAGGGGAGGGTTATTTTAATTAGATAGTAAATTCCCTTTAATTTTAGGTTGATTTGTATCTGAAGTGTCAAGACTTTTACAGAATTAAAACAAAGGCCCTACAATTTAACAGTTTGGTGAAACACAGCAGCAATCGCGACCCCTTTGCGACACTTGGAATCAACATTTGAACACACAAGTTGGGGTCTTACCTTCGGGGTCTCTGCAGCCAGGCCTGGCATTCACCAGATCTTCCTTTTCTTGGGGGGCTCACAGTCTGCTTCACTCTTCAAGTTATTCACTGACAAAATGGAGAAACAGTCAATCACTGCAATGGGAAATAAAACGTGGAGCACCTCTACAAAAAAAGACAAAGGGGAAGAGAGTGTGTGTTGCTAAATGTCCGACTGCCAGCTCTTACCGTAGAGTTTTCACTAAGACTGCAGGACAGCAGGCAGGTCACATCCAGGTGCCCTTTATGCTCAAGCAGCCGAGCACAGTGTGACACCCCCTAAGAGGAAAGTTTCAGGGGCCACACTCAGAACATCTGACAAGACGTCAAAAAGGAAGGTCAAGCCTTCGCTTTCACAGGCGGGGAGTGCAGACCCTCGACAGTTAAAACGGAGGTGTAGACACTAAAGACCTGCGGCTCCTTTTACACACACACTTGCAGGCCAGTTTATCACCTTACAAATGTCACCCTTTGAGAATTTAAAAGGGGGGGGGGGGGGGGGGTGTCTCCTTTTCAATTCACCACCAGAAACCTTTGTACTGCAGTGAAGTGTGGTGTGAAAATCCTGGTAGGGTCACGTGAACCTGGAAGAGAAATCTCAAAAGGGTCAGAGCCAGCTTTAGAAGCCATGCATGGTGTGTGTGTGTGTGTGTGTGTGTTGAACTGAACCACCTGGGGGGGCCGCACATACAAAAGCAGCTCTCCAGCTTGAACCCACCCACTGGAGTACATGGCTGCCCGTCACATCTGGTGGGATCTCACCTGGGACTGACCCATGGGGCTCTGGACAGAATTCTGCTGGGGTTACCTCTGAACTTAAGTGAGCTGTGTAAGGGGGGTGGATTGGTAACTAGAAGGAGCCATGGAAGACTGGACAGCAGCTGAGAAAGCAGGACCCCAGTGAACTCCAAAACCAAACCCACTGACAGGCTGCTTTAAGGAGCTTCCAGGTAGAAATTCAAAGTTCAGGCTGCACATTCTAAGAAAGGCAAGAGATGGAAGGGTCCAAGAGTCCAAACAAACTAAAAACACACACAAGCAATACCTGCTGTGCTCACGTCTCGAAGAGGACTTCATCTGGAGTGGCTGTGCCCAGCCCTGCCCTGGTCATGCCAAGCCTAGGACTCCATGTGTTAGAAAACAAGATTTACTGAGGCTTTATCTCATACTTGGCCACCTAACAGCTAATGTGAGGAGAGTACTGGTGCAAAAATGGCTGCCATCACATCATCCAACTGGGTGGTACGCATTACTGGCGGCTGAAGCACTCAGCACCACGAGAAGAGCGCTATATACAGTAAACAAAGAATTAGTGGTGCCTTCCTGGCTCATGGGAGTTGAGCACTTCTGGCCACACAAGAGACATCACCCTATACGTCAAGACATACCATAATCAGGTGAGAGGAGATAGTGGAGTCTGCCTTTGTGCTAACGAGTCCAACAAACAGGACAATCAAATTAAAGGGTACACGTCAACCGAGGAGGGCAACAACATCCTGACCACAGAGCTCAATGAAATTCACAGCAGCCAACAACAAACACCACACACCGGGCAGCAGGAAGAACACCGAGAAACGACAGAAAATACAAGACACTCGATTAGAGCTGCAGTCAAATGAAAAATGCTGTAGTGAAGCTTCAGCCATTGTGTAGACAACCTAGAGAAGAGGCCTTTTACGTTCTCCGAGATCGTGTGCCGTACAACCAAACTGAAAAGGCAGATGGCGACTGAAGTCTTCAACCCACCGTATGTGTAAATCAGATGAAGGCCCAACTGCTGTCGAGTTACTCTCAAGATCTGACATCCACCGATGTCCGAATCCACCAAACTAGAATGGACATCAAGTGCGTCCCATCTAAATACGTGTTGTGCATCTCATACTGGCAGGGTGTTCATCGTATCTCAGTTGCCCTACTAAAGGGCACTGCCATGGCTTCCTAAACCACACCAATTTAGTGTGGACTGTCCAGTTGGGTTTTCATAATGTCTGTTCTAGCAGCACCATTACAAGTCACAGCATTAGAGGAGTCAAGTGACACAACAGGACAAAGTGGACGCTCGAGCACGGCCTTCACTTAGAGCAGCCACAGGCACAATGACAGACAATGCCAGCCACACGTTTAGGCTTTCCAGTGGCCTTTGTTCAGTTAGTATGGCCAAATGTCACAATAGTGGGAACAACAATTTGAGTAACGTCAACTGCCTCACTGGAATGGGACAGCTGCTCACAGCTCATTGGGTGCATCTCCTCCTCCAAGGAGACAGACACACTTGTTTAATTCCATAACAGGATAAAAGTTGCAATAATGGCCTTTCATCCACCTCACTGGCCACCAGGATTTAGGTAACTACACAAGATTAAGTAGGACGGCAGGCCCCTTGTCTCCATCCTGGAAAGAACAAAAAAAATCTAAAACGTAAATCAATATTTTAATAAATTGCAGATATTGCCAGTTCTCTTTTCAAGTTTCAGTAATGCCATCGCTCAGCACAGTGACACGTGATAAAAGTGAAGACAGAAAGAGAACAGCAAACTCCTGTCTGGAAAAGCTTTTGCTCGAAACTGCGGAGTCAAGCTTAGCATTTCAAAAAGCAGTCCACGACCTCTCAAATGCACACGCCAGACAAGTCGGAGCACTCGGCACAAAAGGTGGTTTTTACAGACTGGCAAGTCGGACTTCACACTGAAAGCCTTAAAGATGGGGCACACCATAAAAAAGGGACACATTTGGCCAATTAGAACACCCCAGGAGTACACAATGTTTCAAATCGGAATCTACTGGACTCCTCCAGCGATGCAAATCCAACTCTTACAAGCCTACGTAAGCCAGACGCTCGCTCTGACAACAGTTTAAGTGTTCTTACAAAGCCAGCTCATTTTGGAATTCACTCAAAATAAGTTCAAAACCACAAATTGAAATATTTGTACTGTTAAACTTGTATTTTTTAGTTACAGGAGAGAACTCCACCTGTCCGGTTACTCTTGCAGAATTAACAGGATAGCGTTAACTTGCTTTGGAGAAAAGCGCCTGCCGAAAGCCATCAGCTAGTCCAGGGGATCCGACGCTTTAGAATCCCAATGCTGAAATCCTTCAGGAGTGACGAGCCCCCAGGACCATCACGGATATGTTATGGCATATTTATGAAAGCCACTACTACTTTATTAAAGACCTGTTCTTGTGACGACACTGCCCGGTTTATATAGGTGGACTCCAAACTGCCTCTTTTCCTCTGGTTCTGTCATTTAAACCTCATCTGTCTGCGTCTCCGCTACACCATTTTCTTTGCCCTTTACTCTTCATCCTTCACACAGCTCAATCCAAGTCAGGAGATTCCTCCATTTCCAGTCTTCACTAGCAGGGGGTCCTTTTCTACTGCACTGTCTTCCAAGAAATTCAACCAACCCTTGAATACAAGTGTGGCAATCTATCCTTCACTTTACCTGGACATCGACATCCTGGCACTAGTGCCAGGTCTGGGCAGCCACATTCTCCCTCACCAGGCATGGGGCGAGAGATCTAAAGGAAATGGTGACCCTAGGGCCCTGAAGGGTCGCCATTAAGATTCAGATCTCTGAGCCGTGCACTGGTTGGTGGGCTTTAACTGGCTCAATAACCCAAGACCAGAATAAATTTATTTAAATCTTTAGCATTAATTTGGCTTTAACTCTTCCCAATGGCCCTTTTGTGCTTTAAGAAATGGGACGTCAGCCCCACCTAGTGGACATTAATAGATACAACAGGCCACAGAAATCAAAAATGACCAACTAGAAGTTATATCTTACTCGTTCCAAATTAAAGTTGGATATGACAAAAGCACTAAAAAAAAAAAAGTCACCTAGACAATGGATAGTAGAATACAGACTTCAACCTCACTAAAGACGACTTTTGAAAAATAAAAAACCACACACCCTGGAACAAATCACGACTGAATGGCACTCCATCCAACTAAGTCTACATCATAGCCACACAATTCAAACTCCACTCTACCCGTATTACTAACAGACCAACTACAAACGTTTATTTTGCCGAGGGTCCACGGCCACAGCCAGTGCTCCAAACAGCGGCTATGAGACAAGAGTTCAAGCGACAGGAAAGGCCAGGAGATACCAACACAAGGCAGAAATCGCAGGCAGTGCTAGCGAGAGACAAAAGTTCTGTGAGAACCAGTTCATACTGGTGGATGTGGACTACTTTTGTGGTGGGCAACATTTATACTAGAATTAGTCTGGTGACAAACCACTGTCACATGACCCAACAACCTAAACCTAATAAAACAAAATGAATGTGCATCATAACCTTGACTTACAAACTCGTTACTCAACCACTGCATTTATTTAGGTGACAACTCCCTGAAAAGCCGACACTGGACTTTCAAAAGGTGAAAAGCAGAAGGATTACGAAATAAAATCAGCACTGCACGATGCTGGAGATGGAAAACAAATAAGTGAGCGAAAATCCCCAAGAATTCCATCAGACAGGCTGAGTCTGGACCAGCAGAAGGAAAGCGGCCTCCACAGCCCCAGGATTGACAACATTTCAAGGCCATGGAGTTAAAGCGTCAAACAGGTAACAAATCTAGGAGGAAGGAAGGAACAAAGCCAGGGCAGATGAAAGGAGTGACAGCAGCCATGAAGAACCTGCGGTGATAAAGGACGAGATTAAGAGACCTGGAGAAATAGGAGTCCCCGAGGTGAGAAGGAGCGAATCTTCTCCTGGTCTTTGAAAAGGGGCTGTGAAAGAACACAAACAGACCAGTGTGGCTATGCGGAGGAGTTCTACAATAACTCCTCCTCTGCGAGGTCTGATCCATTAGCTGCCACCGACACCCCACTTCCCCTCAGTGGGTGCTTCCTACATAAATACAGTGAATGAGACTTTAGCCTGGCAAGAGGCCCTTTTAGTGCTGAATTTGCCACAAAGACTACATACACCACCACCACCACCAATACCCTTGTATTTACAAGGGACACAGCCACTCCAGTCACATTACAAACAGCTTGCTGTGGACTTTGGCTCTCCTCTGAAGTTTGCTACAGGCCAAGAACTTGTAGTTATGTGTTCAACAGAAGGAGATCAAGGTAGGGCTAGGAAGAGAGGCTCCTGTAGAAGGACCAGTTTGTCAAATTGGGAAATGAATGACCTGTACGAGAGAATCCAGGTGGAGTGAGATGAGCAGCAGGACATGGGTTCCATTTCTGGGGTTCCTCTTCAAGTAGATTGATTAGCCCAGTGAACAGGAGACGAGTATGAAGAAACTCCTCATCCACAATGCTTGCTTGCAAAAGTCAACCTCATTACTTGGAAACTCTGAAAGAGGTAGAAAGGTTTTAGTGTACTAGGAATGGAAGGAGCTGTAGATAACACTTCTGCTTCACAAGCCACCTGACTTAAGTCACAGAAAGGTAAAGCTGTACACCCAAGAGAGGAACAGAAACCCCGTAACAGCACTGATAAAATTGTGAATGGATTCTGAAGCAGAGGCCGCACTAACACAACGGTCAAGAGATCTCTTTATTATACACAGGTCTGGTTCAAAGCCTATGCAGGAAAGAAACACTTGTCCTAGAACAAACTACAGCACCCGCGACCTGGTGAAAACAAAATTCTAATTACCATTGATAGAAGTAGCTCTGCCAGCCTGTTAAAAGGTGATCATGGGAGGATCCTGGACGTCTGCTGAAGGCTTTTCCGAGGGTGACGAGAACTTCATGAGGAATGACTGCAAATGATGAAGTCGGCCACAGAGTCCGAGTCAGACTGGTTTAACTGCAGGATCACTGCCTTTCACATTACTGCCTTCTGCAAACTGCTGTATGACAAATCCTGCAGTAAAAGCGTTTTAATGTCAATGTGGACTTACAGATAAATTAGGAGGGAGACACAGATATGAGAGCATCCCAGCTGAAGCAGACTTCTCCCATGGCCTCGAGTTTTATTTTACGAATGTGTAATCAAAGTTGAATGTTCAGTAGATTGCTTTAAATTACATGTGGCTTGTCTATGAATATCTGCTGCAGACATTCTGCCCAAATCTCTCAATTTAATATTATCTGTAGACCTTAATGACAGACTCACCTTCCATAATGCACACATGATCTTCCACCCTTGCCATCTGTGGGACTAGAGGTGCCATGTTCAAGAGTCCACTTCGGTCATCTAGATTCATACACTTGAGCAAAGCCAAAAAACAAAAAAAAAAAAGTCAACACAGCATAGTCAGAAATAAAAATATGAACAGCACTGGGCTTTAATAGACTAATTCTTCAACAGGGCGGACATGAATTACCTGACAGAGCGATGCCTAGTACACTTGTAAGCAGTTTATTAAGGATGACCAGTTTTTGGACAAGTCCGGCCATTAACAAATGAAGCCTGTATAGTCAACCAGGGACGGACTGCATCTCAAATTCTTCAGGTGGCGGCACCTTTAGTGACTTACAAGCCAACATGAACACAGGGATCTTAAAACAAGAGCTTTATGGTCAAGAGAGAAATGCAATGGTGAAAACATGGCACCCCACATCTAGGCATCAAGTGCAACTTTATTTTTGGACAGAGTGCAGAACAAAGGACACTCCACGAAAGAACATAGAGAAAACCTTAACCCCCATTAGGACCACTGGGGGGCACACAGAGCTACAAATGAGGAGCTTTGCAGCGGTGAACACTGGATGCAGCAGGTGTGTCCGTACCCACTCCCATAATGCCATGGCTTACACTTGTGTCAATCCTCTACTGGCTAACTTACCCAACACAGCTGGAGAAGCGAGCTGGAATACCAGAGGTGTAGTTTGGGCCTCCGAGTGACTAATTTATATCAAAGATCTTTTATAGGAGGAGGTTTTTATTCCTAACCCCCCCAGACAGTCGAAAAAATGTACAATCTGAATTGGAGTTATGCGAGGACCTCTGGGGAGGGCACTTTTTGTCACAAAGATCCCCAGGGAAGACCATTTGGAGTAGTGTGGCCAAGAACTCTCCTGCTATGAGGAGGAGGAGGTGAACAGACTGGCCTACAAAACGATAAAAGCGAACTAAAAAGACAGCTCTGGTGTCCAGGGTGTGCAGTACCAGAGTGCTTTGCGGTCAGTCCAAGTGAAGAAATCTGCACAATGATTCAAGCAGTCAAAACTTCACACAGCGGCTCCCATCTAACAATTAAAATTCTATATGAAAGCCCTGAAAAGGAAAAAAGTGAGCACAACATGACAAACATTACCATTTTATACTGGCAGCATGAGGTCTTAACTTTTGGGGTACAACGTAAGTTGGTCATAAAGAGCCAATGAAGTATGTGAAGCAGCCTAATACCACCCTGAAGCCGGACACGTGTGTGCCACCTGGTTTTGATATCATTTAACTTATTCTCTTCTCCACATGCCATGAAGGTCTGGACTACTGGCATGCGATGGAATAAAATGCCCCGTGTAAGCCAACTGTAGGGTCAGCTCCAGAATTGACAACCTTAGCCTTGAAAGCCACGAGTCCGACGACAGAATTCTAAGGCTTTGAAAGCCGACTTATTAGCCTGATTGGGAACTTCAAACCCGCGTTTAAATTTGAGAGTCTTGTGTCACCAACAGCTACGTTCTCGGTTATCCTGGCAACAGCAAGTGCTGCATGTTGAGCAGCGTTTGAAGAAGAAATAAACCATTCAAAGTGCAGCCTTCATTATCATGATTTTAGCAACTGACACCTCATACAAAAACAAATGGAGAAAAACCGCCTGTGGTGTTGTGTTTAAGGCTTGTCTGGGGGTCACATTTCAAAAACATTTCCATACGCGTTCACACACAGCTTAAAGCAAATAGAACGCCAACAGTCAGACTACCATATGCCCGCTGTGCCCGCCTAATGCTTCACAAACCTTTTCTTGCCATCTAAAGATCATTCAAAGCTGTACATTAAAACCTAGCAGCTTATGAGGGTAAAACAGAATTGTCCATCTATTTTTATTTAAGGATAAACTCAAACATTTGTCCTTCACTGCACCACCAACAGGACTACTGTGTCCCTAAATCAAAACCACTCGAGCTCCTCTTGAAACAGCAACCTGTGTCTGACCTGGAGAATAGAGTTATAAATTCAATCAGATGTACGCAGTGATTTCCAAGGAATGGGACGAGAGAGTGCAACGTTTAGGAAGAAGTGAAAAGCAAACTTGAGAACAGACAGCTTGCAGGTTTATATTCCGATCGGTGACTACGCCTACAGTGGGGTCCACTCCCAGCTCTGTGGCCCACTTTGCAGGTTTTTGGTTCTCCCAGTCTGCCCAGTTAATTGATCTGCTTATCTCTTACTGTGCATTTAGAAAAAAGCAGATGTGTGAGATTAACATTTTCCACTATAGTTTAACTTTTATAGTGTTAAGTCCGTCGTTTTCCTATCAAATCATCTTTGTGTCAAGTTTACTTCTTTAATTGTATCCTAATAAAGATAACTAACAATGCAGGTGTTCTACTCCGGGACCGAGGAGTGCAATGACAGAGGGCTGAAAGGCTTGTTCAGCTTCAGACTCACTACTGAAACTCAAGTAAACCACAAAGCCTTAAATCTGAAAGACGACAGACCCCAAGATTATAAACACCAAAATTACCCCCCCCCCCAAACAAAACCACAAATTCATTCGTACAAACCCACTAAGTTTCTTGTGTCAGGCCTTTCAGCACTCCACGTCATTTGTTCCCATCTACTTTCTTCATTGTTAATTGTCACATTAGGATGTAATTTGGGGGACAAACCTCACAGAAATACATTAATGTCGTTAACTATGCCAATCTCTAAATCGCTTCATAGTATAACCTCACACAGCTGCTTTTATAATTGCACAAATCATCAAGATGTCCAAAATGCACAGTGATTACCAAATCGGTGCGTTCCCGGGGGTCCCTCCAATGGCACTGGACTAACAGCACAAGAAGTCCCGTTCAGACACTTCTGTCTCCACTGCCATTTCCTACTCACTTGACGGGCTGGGAAAACCAAAGTTAAAGATTCACTTGGGAACTGCAGCCTGTAAACTTGGATCAGTCAGCCAAGTTGCTGTTTATAAAGGAGTTGCAACACAAGCGACATCCCATTAAAGTCACTGACGCCTGGGCCTTCTCAGCACTGCACTGAAATGACAAACTGACTGTAGGCCACAAACTCGATAGACACTGAGCTTACAACAGTTTAACAGACAAGTGAATCGTACTGTGAAACACCAGCGAGACACGCAGCTGTGAAATAGAAAACCAAAGCAGGCCTGGAGGGCACTCCGGCTTCTGTTACAGCGCCTACTACTTCATTGGGACAATTTTCAGCCAACTCAAAATTGAAAGACAAATATGCACAAGTATAGAAGGAGATGAAGTTGTGAAAAGTGAAATAAGATTCCAGTCTGACAATGCAAATAAAACCTGATGGTCAAACTCGCCTCATTACTGGTCCACTTTAGGATCAGGGGATTCATCTTGGTCCTCTAAATCCCTAAAAATTCCCTTTTCCTCTCCACTGTAAACACTTCACGCCACCCCCAGACTTCAGCGGTGAGTGACAAGCTGCTAGCGAGGACCGGACTGCTTATGAAACCACGTAGGCCTCCGTGGCAACCCACAGCCGGTATGCCAGCACCCTGTCACGTGGCACCGCTGAAGCAGATCTGAAATGTTGGTAGGCGAATAAGAAAGGTAAATGCTATTCTTACCAGTACCCCCCCCCCCGGTAATGCCTGGGTAGGCCCATTTACCACAATGCCAATCCGTCAAAGTCCACCATTATTGCTGCATCGACTTTAGGGCCATTTGATCATTTTGAGAGATTTGCCAGTATGCACACATCAGGTGATTTGTAAACTGGACGCTACAGGAGGCGGAGGTAGGAGCGCCACATCACTGCTTCACTTCATTCAATAGCAAGATCCACACTTTGTGGTCAAATACCATGGGCTTAGTTGTCTAACAACAATCAGGTGAACATCAGTCTGGGGGACGGTATAAGGACCGGCGTTATTAGAAATGGTGACATCACCACTAACAGTTACAATTCATATAAGACCTAAAAACACCACCAATATCAGATGGAATTTAACCAAACATGAGGCTTTATACACACACACACACACACACACACTGGGGGACCCAGAATCTGGAATGGGGTGGGCAGCTCATTCCATCACTCAGAGGTACATGTCAAACGCAGAGGTGGCATCATCAGAGCGGAGGGCTCAGGGAGGAGCACACAGGACTGGACCGGTGTCTCCACATCTGTACCTGCACTCCCGTGGCTTACCACAGGTATGGAGGGAGGCTCGGCAGCACAACAAACATGCAGCTGCTGGAAGCGACATGCGCCCACCGTGTCCTCCTTCAAGTCCTAGCAGTTGACTACTTTTGCAGAGTTTTCTTTCTTAAATTACAATTCATTTGTTGTACCCACAATCTGAGCTGCATTGGAGAAAATGCACCAAATATTGAAAACCAAACTATTTTATATCTGCATACCTTAGACTTACCCTCAAATTGCACTCATCTTCCACGATTCCAAAAAGGGCTGATGGGTTTAGAAATCCGTTTCAATCTGCCAGGCACAAACTTAAGAGACAAAAAACACACCCAAATTAAATCAACACAACAGGAATGGCTGGAGGAGAAATCAAACTTGAACAACAGCATTTACAAAGGATAAAGGAGTTCTGGCTTGAATACGCAGTAATTCCACAGCACCGGCGTTCACGTGGCTTACCTTACACATGCAGGGAGGCCTCCTGCAGTCGCAGACGATCCAATCTTATTTCTGTAAATATCTGCCAGTCAATTATAAACAGCAATTCCTGGCCAAGGTATTCAGGTGGCACATGAGGGGACCCTGCAGGGTCAATGCAGGGCTGGCAATATTCATAACCAATTATCAAGCTGAAAAGCGCTTGTGAAAACATTTATGAAAGGCCTTAAGGTCAGGAGACAAACGCAACGGGAGAAGAATGTTACTCCACCATCATGACTGCAGATACAAGCTCACCGATAGAGGACTACAATGGCGGAACATACAGAGAAATCCACCGAGCACTGGGACCACTGGCACGTGAGGTGCTGGACCTCCTCTTACAAGCCTGTCACTGACAGCAGCGGCGGCCACAAGTGCTCACATGGGCTTCAGGTGGCGGCTGTTGGATCTCACACACACACGCACAGCTTCTGTAAAATTAAACCTCACCTCAGGGACAAAAAGTATCACCCACCTACAGAGGAAACGAGTTTAGCATTGAAGTTCTAGGCTGCCCATTGGTTGGCAGAATAGTAAATCAATTAAATGAAATGGTTTTAAATTTTACAAAAACAAATTGGTTTTTAACTGGCTAACACTTTAGAGTTATGCTCAGAGAACTTTTACTACCAAAGGAAAAGGAGCAGCAACATTAAAACTCCCACATTACTAGCTCTACTTAAACTCCACCATTATAAACAAAATGGATTTTGCGTTAAACTCATCTTAAGACCCCTAATGTGGTGTAAAGGTCACTTGACATCTGCAGATCTTATAGTTTAAGTCTTAAGACGTGTCTCATTTTTTTGGCTCCCCACTTCTACACACACTATGGATGAGTCTTAACAGTAACTGGGGGGCCACCTCCAGATTAAACAACCCGAGTTTGACTTCCAAATCTTTCCTTTCCAGTTCCTGACTTCCAACATTGTGCTTGCATGCGTCCCTATTAAATAAACTTTTCAAAATGTATACAATTAGATGAGACAAGTCAAAATGTTTACAGCAGCAGCTCTTTTGCCGGATATTGAACTTAAAAGCCGCGATTACTTTGTGAATCTCACTTCACTTTTGCTGTTCACAGCTCTACGTATCCCTTTGACTTGTAAGGACTGGGCGTCTTTAATAATTAAAAGGCCATCGCTGGACATTTAGGAGGACAGCCTCGTCTGTATTGTCATTTTCTTACCAATTCACCTCTCCCTGCGTTTGCTCCCCCAATTGTTTCCTTACAAGGACAATCCACAATGGCGTCTCGGAGACGTAGGCCATCTGGAAGGTTGCAGGTTCAAGTGCCGTTCCTGCCAGTAAGGCTTCTACTCCACTGGGCCCTTAACCTGAAAATTGTTCCAGGGTCGCTGTAATATGGCTGACCACCCCCCCTCGGTCATAAAAAGATTAATCCCCAAAGAGAAATGAAGTATTTTAAAATCAAACAAAAAATGGAGTAGACTGAAACAAATGACACAATGAAAGACTTGCACTATCAGAAGGTAAAGAACCACCACACCTAGAAAAAGAGTGAAAAAAAAAATCATAGCAAGGCTAGAAGCCCCACAGTAACCCCCACATAGCATAGACAATCCAATAAAAGGACACTAGAAACTTAACACCATCTTTCAGCATGCAGTGTCATTTGCTCCCATCTACTTCATTCACTGTCATAGTGGGATAAAATAAAAAGGGCAAACCTCACAGAGCAGGGTGAATGATCGGAGAATGACAGGAGTAGTTTGGAATCGTTCAGGAATGTTCACATGACAGAATAATAAAAGATCAAGCGATTAAATAAGGAGATCAATAAGATGTCCCTGGGACTAGACTGGCCGGGAAGTCCTTTCCAAATCCCAATATGCACTCGACATGAAATGAAGTCAAAGATTCAATCTCGGGCATTAAGGTTATGGACTGTTAATACATTCATAATGCCAGGGGATTTGCAGAACCGTCAATCATACTGTGAAACAGCAGCCCTACACACTTGCATTGAGATGCACTAAGTAATCAAAGTAAAGTGAGACGGCCATCAAGTCAACGCATGCCAGGACTTCAAGCAACTGCTGTAATAGGAGCCACGCTGATGTTAGGAAAGAACAGGTAAGACTGGAATTGCACAATGCACTAGGATACAATAGAAAAACAGGACGAGAAGTGAAAGGATTGACTTGCAAACTAAACAGACCCCCAAAAACGTACTGTTTCAGAACAAAAACTCAAAAGGATGCAACTATGAAGAGGTCTGGAGAAAAAAACCTCCCATCTTCTATGCCACAAAGTTAATCTCAGCATGTGCAGACGGGTGAACCGGCAAGGGTAGGGTGCTGAGCCCCCTTCTGTACTCTTTCACGTCATCATAAAATCTGTTGCCAACACCACAAGATTCCAAAAGATAATGAGATGTACCTGCTGGACAACCACCAAAACTAAAGTGCTCATCACACAATCTACCAAACGGAGGGGATTCTGGGAAATTGAGTACACAACTTGAGATTTCTTGGAAGGGCCAGAAGAGAGGGAATGAATAAACTGGGCACAACAGGCATCATGTGGAGAGGACTCAAGAACTGCTCTTAGGTGACGGAGTGCAGAGCACACTTCTCACTCTTTGCTCACACACACACACTTCAACGGGTGCAAACAGGAATCCATCCACCATGAGTGTAGCACTGCCCAGCTGAGGGCACCACAGAACAGGACCGGCACTCAACTGCCTTCTGCTCAGCGCGTACAACGCATGTGCTGCCACAGAAAGACGAGCGGGAGTACCGAGGAGCTCCGCCATCCTGGCCAGCTCGGTTTCTCACTCCTCCCTTCTACTGCATGGGTCGGTCACCAGCAGACTTCGGGACAAGTTTAACTCGCAAACGAGGTGAAGAGTCAATCCTAAAGCAAAAGTGCGTATGACCAGAATACCCGCAAAGACGAACAGATGGGCCTGAGGTTTGTCCCCAAGAGTGAAATTTAAATTCAGAAGCTCAGGGATACGAATGGACTATTGTATAACATTTGACATACTGATTACTTGATGGACCTTTATAGAACATAACGTTTACAAACAGTATTAGAATACTTTGGTTCAAGTTGCCAACTTCCCATTTTGTACAGTTACTACGGTAACAAATCGCCCGCCTTCCACACTCTATGGTAAATCAGGTCACATGACCAGTGCACACCTAATTACAAACGCTGCCCGATTCAGAAAGTTTAATTTCTAACAAAGGCACCTCGTTTCAAAAAATAACCTGTAACCCGAGGAAGGTTTAACAAAATCCAAATAGAATTAACGCGAAGACAGACGACCAAAGTTACTGTAACTCACAAATGACATGTTTAAAAAACAAATCTTCAGAGAGCGATACAATAACCAAAACACGCAACTATGAAAAAATAACTAAACGGAAAACCCATCGGCAAATTAACTTCCCTCAAGAACGTTCAGGTACATTCCGTAAATAAAATCACTGGTCAACACCAAGAACACCACCGGCTCTGTAACACGCCACGCCATTTCTCCAGCTGTGTTCCAAAGACAGATCAGCCCTCCATTGGCCCGCTTACCTGCCAGAGCTCCCGGCTTCATTGTAACGCGAGAGCACGTAGGGTCCCCGCTGCGGCCTCAGACTGCTCCCGCTTTCGTTATGGCTGGTTCTCGGGCTTCTTGAGCAATTCTCCCCATGGCCGATGATCCACGCCAAATTAAGTCCCCGCAATTGAAACGTGCAACTTGGGCTTGATGAGACACCTGTATGGCTCAACGTCCCAACATATTGCTTCCGCGAAAATTCGAGCCATTCAGACTACAAACAATCAAACACAAACAAATCTTAGAAAGGGTTTGAGGAAAAACACAACACGACCAAAAAGAGGGAAACGGCGGTTGGAGGAGACACAAGACACAGCAGGTCGGGAATCACAAAGCTACCACTGCCGCGTTAGCTTCCCCGAAAGGAGCCTTATAAGCGCTGGAAGCGAGGGGCGTGGCGCGGGCTTCTACTGCGCATCCTCACACGAGTCAGGTGTGTGATACGAAGGCAGCAGGAGTGATAGTGACTGCACGTGCACACGGACGGTCGGTGCTCACGCACACCAGACATGCGTTTGCTTTATTAGGAGGCGCTCTTAAATCACACACTAAACTCCGGTCTCCTTCTGCGTCCAGTTGTAGTAAATGGATCTGCCACAGGGGTGGACAAAGTCATTCCTGGAGGGCCTCAGGTTTTTGTTCCAACCCAGTTGCTTAATTAGAAAACAATCCTTGTCAATAATTACATTTCATGGCTTGTTAGTGCTTTAACTCTGCTATGTCAAGTCATTCTCCTATCCTAGATTTTTTTTCCATTCTAAGGATATCATCCAAATACTTTGAAGTGTAAAACGGATGAGTAATTCTCAGTCCTTCACTTTTTTCTCTTCTCTTTCCTTCCAAGTATTTAATTAAACCAACTAGTGCACGATAAATACACACAGGTGTAAAGGGTAACAAGTTAAATGGATAGCTGCTGGTTTCTTTTGTCATTTGCATCTTATTGCTAATAAGGAGCAATTAAAAACCGAGAATGCAGCTGTTTAAGACTTAAATAAGCAATAAGGGTTCATAATCTTAATGAGGGAGATAACTAAAATGAAGCAGAAGTGTTTCTAGAGCAATACGTGCTTCTTATTAAGCAATTGGGTTGGAACAAAAACCTGCAGCCACTGCGGCCCTCCAGGAATGAGTTTGCCCGGCCCTGGTCTAGGAGCATAGACGTCGACTTCTTATTAAATTTGTTCATCTTAAAGAAAACATTTTGTCAGACGACACAAAAACAAAGCCTCTCGTATCAGGGGCGTGCTGATGCTGATCAGACCAGATATTAACGATGTTTAAAAACAAAAAAAAAACCGATAATAATCACAAGGAGAGTGTTTTAATTAAGTTTGTTAATAAAAAAAAGTATGACTTGTGTTTAGTAAAAATCCAGCAAAATGACCCCTTTTATTTGCTAACTAAAAAGATTACAATATGTAAGCATTTGAGGCAACTCAGGCCCCTTCTTCAGGCGAGATGGAGCCAAAGAGGGTCGTGTCTTGGAGGTGCCATCCCAGCTATTATAGGACACAAGACAGGAATAAACTGTGGATGGTGTCTCATTCCATCCATTTGAAGGAAATACCAGATGAACATCCTTTTCCTACTTTGGTTCAAACATGATAACTAATATCTCCACAACTGGCCACATTACAGAATAGCTTCCTGAAAAGGCCCTTTTAAGCTGGCTATCAATCAGTCAGTCAATCTTTCATAGAAACTGTTACCATTTTTCAAATTGTAATAACTTATTTATATTAATTAGTAAAGAAATCAATAGTCCTGTGTCTGGCATGCGGTCCTTCACCACAGGTGTCTCTTCTTTTCTACCTTCTCTACACTAATGGCTGTCACAGTACATTTGAAAACAGGTTCATCTTAAAAACTGTGCTGATGACTTAGTGACTGTGAACTTACTCCATGACAATGAAGCCAGTCCTGCTCCGGTGGTGGATGATTTTGTTACCCGGTGTGATGAGTCTGTCCTGCGGTGGGTTGGCACCCTGCCCGGGATTGGTTCCTGCCTTGTGCCCTGTGTTGGCTGGGATTGGCTCCAGCGGACCCCCATGACCCTGTGTTCGGATTCAGCGGGTTGGAAAATGGATGGATGGATGGATGTGATGAGTCTTTTCTACACCTTAACGCTACAAACACTAAGGAACTTATAACTGAATCCACACTCAAGAAACAATCATCAAGGACCAGGCAGTGGAGACTGATGACATCTGGGGACAATCAGAGCCTCAACACTGACAATTTAATGAAAATACAGGACACTCCTGCACAAACAGACAGCTGTGCCTCCAACCCATCACGTCACTCTTTTACAATCTATAGTCCCCTCTCTAGATCCCATTATCCTGTCCCATGGTCTCTCATTTCAGTGCTAAGCCGATGACATGCCACAGTCTTGAAGAGCTGAGATCCCTCCTGCTGGCCTGGTTTTCACCTGCCTCAGAACTATGCTGGTGATATGCAGTTGTCCCTGTCATTCCCTCCGGAGGACCACACGGTATCAGCCACAACCTCTGAACGTCTCACTGATATTACATCTTGGATGAAGGAGCACCATCTCCATTACTTGACAAAGACGGACCTTCTTGTTACCCCAGCTAAGTCTGTCTATTCAGCACCCCACCGCTGTTCTGTTCAGCTCGGCTCTTTATCACTAACACCCGCCAAGTCAGTACACAGCCTTGAGGTGGTGCTTGATGACCAGTTATCCTTCAGGGACCATGATGCTCCCCCCTCTTGGTCTTGCCGATTCACTCTATGCGATATCCGCAAGATCAGAGTATGCAGCACATCTCCTGGTCCAGGCTCTGGACTAATGAATCTCTTTCCTGGCAGAAGGCCCACCACATGTCACCAAGCCACTGTAGATGATTCAAAGTGTACTGGCACATCTGGTGTAAGAGCCATTTGCTAGTTATTTAGGTCATGTGCTTTCTTAGTTATATTAAATGTTTGCCTATAAATTAGTGCATAGCCTTATAAATTGGTATATCCTAATTATTTCTTGTCCCTGTGACCACAGATTAGTCTCAGTTAGTGACCTGCCTTGCCATGTGTGAGACATGGGGGGTCTCAAAGCGCCTTAACGTGCTCAGTTGTGTGCGCAGAGCCGTACGTTTACAACGTGCAGAGAGAAATAACTCATCCTTAAGTATAGAAACAACTGAAGTTTAACAAGAAGAATCATTTTTCCTTTATTCCCCCTTTCTTCTACATGTGTGTGTAAAAGCCTTTCTCTGTTCTTGTGTGGACTGTTTGCTTTGAATGCTCACCAAACGTTTTTCAAATAACCCTTTTTTGGACTGGGAGATTTCTTTTGGTACGTGTTGGTCCCATGCTTGATCCTGCCTTACTTACCAGCAGCCCCATCCAGTGTTCAACCAGCCAAAATGGGCACATGTCCCTCCCCTCTTCAGATCCGCACCCTGGCATCCTGTAGCGGCCTTGATGTTTGCCTACAGAGTAGTCGGTGGGTCAGCTGCTACATATGTGGAGACCCTTGTGAGGTCCTCTGCTCCTTCTGATGAGCAACATCTGGCGGTGACATCAAATCTCAGCGCGGATTCTCGTCACATGAAGCTCCTGGCTGGTGGAGTGAGCTGCCCACCTCTCCATGTGACATTCTGACTCCCCCAATGATTTTAACGAGTGTTTGAGGACCCTCTTGTCTGGTGAGTTTCTGTCACTGATATTAGCCGTTAGGTTTTATTATCTAGCAGTTGTAACTCACTTGTGTTTTAATCTCAACTCTTCACTTGTGCTGATCAATTCTGTCACCTTGTCCCGTCACGCCAGTTCTCAGGGGTCCCCCAGACGGATATTTACTCGATTACATTGACGCCTGTTGTAACTCACTTTTGATAAAAGTGTCTGCTAAGTAAATACACGCAAATGTAAAAATAAATGAAACGTTTTTTAAAGGTTGATGACATGTTGAGAATTTAGATTAAGGATCGGTTTTAGAACTGTGAACAATTAAAAACTTATGCTTGTCATTTCTTTGAAGCAGTTTATTTATTTGTAGGCATTAAGGCCCCTGTTGTTTGCTCATAAACAAGCCCGTGCGTCTCTGCGATTGTTGTGTTTAAACTTTAGTGAGTCAAGGATGTTGTGTACTCTGAGAACTAAAACAGGCCACTGTGTTGAAAACGCAGCCACGGAGACGTAATTCTAAGAAGACTAAATAGGCCCGTGTGTACATTTTAGATGGCATGTCAGTCTGTATGTCAATGGCTCCACATAAAACAATATCTGAGTGTCATGGTTTGGGGCCAGCATGAGTGCTGCCAGCACTAGGGAGCTACACGTCACTGAGGGAATCATGAACACCACCATGTACTGTGACATACTGGAGCAGAGCAGGATCCCCTCTGAACATGACAACGACCCCAAACACACCTCCAAGACCACCACCGCCTTACTAAAGAAACTGAGGGTGAAGGCGCTGGACTGGCCAAGCATGTCTCCAGACCTAAACCCTATTGAGCATCTGTGGGAAAGATGGAGGAGCGCAGGCTCTGTAACATCCACCAGCTCCGTGATGTCGTCATGGAGGAGTGAAAGAGGATTCCAGTGGCAACCTGTCAAGCTTCAGTGAACTCCGTGCCCAAGAGAGTTAAGGCAGTGCTGGAAAATAATGGTGGCCGGCCGCACAAAATATTGACACTTTGGGCACACTCTGGACATTTTTCACTTAGGGGTGTACTCACTTTTGTTGCCAGCGGTTTAGACATTAAAGGCTGTGTGTACACGGACTACTTGACGTTGGAGCAAAGTGTCATATCTTCAGTGTTGATCCATGAAAAGATAGAATCAAATATTAACACAAATATGAGGGGTGTACTCACTTTTGTGAGATACTGTATTATATCAGCTGGCTTTGAGCAGTTTTAGAATTGAAGAGTTAATTAGTAAAGACTTCTGTTTTGCTTTTTTAGCATTGTGCGTGTCTGCCTGCCTCCAGCTCCAGCAGCTTAGCCCTTCTCAGTGAAGCCGCCTGCTGCGCTTACCGCCACAGCTGCCTGTGATTTTAGTCTTACGGGCTGCTGGTGCAACAAGCAAGTATTGACTGAGCAGTTCAGTTTCGCACATGTGGGTCATCCTGGTTCCAACTTAATGATGACGATTATTAATTAAAAGACACCAATTTTTATTAGCTCAAGATTAGGACTGTGAGAATGTGAGGAATATAGAAGACTAGCCAACCCGCGGTGTAGCGTACGCCTCATAATTATGTATTGATGGGTGAACACTTCCTGAAAGACACAGTTGTCCAAATGGGGTGGGTTTGAGGATACGACTGTAGGTGAATGCAAACATGGAACTCTGGAGAGAGGGCGGGGAAGCGGGCCCGAGAGGTTTTGGGTCCTAACCGTCCAACGACGGGTCGGCACAACCGGTAACGATCCTTCCGAAGGTTCACCTACAGAACCCGTGTTAGGACATTTACATCCTCTAGATAGGCGAGTTCAATCGTCTGACGCCCATTCCGCCCCTGCCATTCTAGTCTGCCGATTTCTTAAGTCATCTCTTAGTCATCGTTTAGTACGCACCGCCTGCTCAAGTGTCCGCCCCCAACTCCTCATCTGAATTGCTTTCGTCTGTGTACAGTCCACATGCACTTGTGAGTCACATTGAGTGTTCATTTTCCACACACCGCCTTCAGTCACATGCACCTGTGAGCCACGTTCGGGCCAGGTGAGGTTTCCCGTGTTGAGTCCAATTAAGCCAAAGGCTCCACACCTGGTGGTGCCCTTCCGTCAATTCCTTTCACTTTCAGGTTTGCAACCAGAACCCAAAGACTTTGGTTACCCGGCTGGCTGCCTGGTGGGTCATGGGAATAACACCGCCGGATCGCCAGTCGGCAGTATGTGATCTTCTTCGAACCTCCGACTTTCGTTCTTGATTAATGAACACATTCTTGGCAAATGCTTTCGCTCTCGCGCCATGGTCGGCTGTTTAGTGAATTGTTGGCGGGCGTGGCTGTCTTGTGTGCGTCTTGCTTGCCATGGACTTAGTGAATTATATATATAGATGATTAGGTGACGGTCATCTCCAGGCTGGGCGGCAATTACGACCTTTGAGTCAAAGTGATTGTTATGAAAAGATTTATGATTATTAGGCAATCGTTATGGAAAAAGAACAAGGTCATTATTATGAAGATAATGTAAAGTGTATGAAGACAAAAATGTACGAAGCGGAGATGTTTTGTGATTTGAACTGAAATAAAAGCGAGCCGCGACTTTCATATGCTAAGCTGTGATTTCATATGCTGTGCAATAAAACTTTTTCTTCCTGCCAATCACAAAGCTCTGCGTCGTTTGTACAAAGAAGTTTTCTCTACGACAGAAACAACTGGAGAACTTTTGATAAACCCCCATGGAAAAAATGAATTTCACGACTTAACAGTGGAGGAATCCGCAGGCTGTGATTGTCAATGACTCTTATTTTAAAAACCACGGGTTGAAGTATCATTGATAACTGTCTGGTCTGGAAACACAATGAACCCTAATTTTTAATTATTTTCTACAGTGCAGTAGACTAACACCTTTATTCAACTTTCTCTGTAGGATGTTTCGGAGCCTTGAAATTCCTTTTTCTGGAATTATTACCCAGAACCGGTTTGACCCTCTAAGCGTCCCCAGTTCGCCTTCAGCTCCTGGTGATGTAATTGTGGTAGGTGATTCTATTGTTAGGAACCTCAATATCACTTGCCCTAATAGAAAATCTTTTGTTTCTTGTTTTCCCGGTGCTCGTGTCCGAGATGTGACGAGACGTGCACCGGCGATCTACAAGAACAGGGCAGTTGGAGCCATTGTTATACATGCTGGCGTAAACGACATAAGGCACCGACAGTCGGAGATCCTCAAGGCAGACTTCACTGCATTAATTAAAGACACAAAGGAGAGGACCCCATCGGCAAAGATATTCATCTCGGGTCCACTCCCTCTCGTCAGACGATCAAACGAGTATTACAGTCGTCTGCTTGGTTTAAACAACTGGCTGCAGGGCTTCTGCAAGAATCAAGACATCGGGTTCATTAACAACTGGGACCTCTTTTGGGAAAGACCGCGTTTTTTCAAGCGAGATGGCCTGCATCCGAACAGCTTCGGCGCCCGGGTCCTCTCCGAAAACATATCCAAGGTAATTCGTTTATCTTGACTATCTATCTCTGCTTTTAACCCCTTCCGAAATGCCACTCCTGTGTTTGGTCATGATAATTGTTTAAAAAAATCTTCCATAAAAGTGCGCAACATAAATACTGTAATAACCAATCTTAATGCATATAGAAAATCTAGGCAATACGGCATAAACGCCAATAATTTAATTAAAGTTACTACTTTAGATGAACAATGTATTAATACTGTAAAAACAGATCATAGATTAAACAAAAAATACACACAGAGCGGCGCTAATAAAAATAACTTAATTCCTGTTCCCTATATCAATAACGCACATAGTATTCATCTCTGCTCCTCCGAAACATTGAATATGGCACTATTAAATATTAGAGCTTTAACTAACAAGACGTTTTTTATCAACGACATTATTAGTGAAAAAAAAATAGATTTTATTGCACTAAGTGAAACGTGGCTTAGCTCAGATGGCGCAGCTGTTTTAATCGAATCTGCGCCTCCGGATTACAGTTTTACTCGTGCTGATCGCCAAGGAAAGAGAGGTGGAGGACTAGCAAACATTTACTCTAGCAGGTTAAAATGTAAAAATATCAGTTTTGGTAAATTCAAGTCTTTTGAGTATCTCGCCATTATTATTCAGGGAGATTTTCACGTTCTAGTATTATCCGTGTATAGACCTCCAAAATTCAACGCGTCTTTTTTTGAGGAATTCTCTGACTTGATGTCAATCTTAATTACGAACTATGACGCACTTTTAATAGTCGGCGACTTTAATTTTCATGTAGATAATCAATGTGACCAAAAAGTAAAAGAATTTATGAACCTCCTGGACTCTTTTGATTTGAGACAGCTCGTTAATCAGCCTACACATAAAGCAGGTCATACGTTAGACTTAGTAATTACTAAAGGACTAAAAGTTGATATAAAGCAGGTCATTGATACGGGTCTTTCAGACCATTTTCTTCTACTTTTTAATATAGAAATAATGATAGAAAACACTCATGAGAAGCATATTGTTAAAAAACGCTTCTTTGACTCATCAGCAACTTTAAAACTTACAAACATTCTAACCAATCAGTCCGTTTATAGTGCCAACTATAATAGCGAGGAGAATGTAAATAGTAAGGTGGAAAGATTTAATACTAAAGTGAGGGCTGCTGTTGACATAGTTGCACCTGAAAAGACAGTTAAAAAATCTTCTAGCATTGTTATACCTTGGAAGACCCAAAGAGTGTCTGATTTAAAGAGAACATGCCGTAGAGCTGAGCGTAAATGGAGGAAGACTAAACTAACTATTGACTATGAGATATTAAAAGTTAAAATAACAGAATACAATAACACAGTCCGTCTTGAGAGGCGCTGCTATTTCTCTAAGATTATAAATAACAATGCTAGTAATCCCAGAGTCTTATTTTCGACAATTGATCATCTGTTAAACCCAGGTAACTCAAAGGAATGCCTCCTAAGTACTTCCAGTAAAACCTGTGAGGCTATCGCTGTATTTTTCAATCAAAAAATTAATGATATTAGAAATAACATAGTATATCTCCCCAACACTAAGGATCCCCCGAAACCCCAGTACTCCATAATAAATAAATTAGAGTCTTTCACTAGGATAGATTTACCTGATTTACATAAAATAATTTCTCAAATGAAACCATCCACCTGTGCCCTTGACCCAATACCAACAAATTTTTTCAAAGAAGTATCGGGTGTGCTTATTGATAATGTTCTTGACATAGTAAATTCGTCATTAGATACGGGGGTCTTCCCAGACTGTCTTAAGACTGCGGTAGTTAAACCCCTACTTAAGAAAAATAATCTCGACCCCTCTGCTCTTGAAAATTATAGACCCATCTCTAACCTGCCTTTCTTAAGTAAAATTCTAGAGAAGGCAGTCATTATACAGTTAAATGAGCACCTCAATAAACATGCTATTCTTGATAAATTTCAGTCAGGTTTTAGAACAAATCACAGCACAGAAACTGCACTCGTTAAAGTAGTAAATGACTTGCGGGTAAATGCAGACAGAGGCCATTTATCTGTTCTCATCCTCTTAGATTTGAGTGCCGCATTTGACACTATTGATCATAATATTCTTAAGAATCGCCTTAGTCAATGGGTGGGCCTCTCTGGCAGTGTCTTAAACTGGTTTGAATCCTACCTGGCAGGGAGAAAATTCTTTGTTAGTTGTGGTAATTATAACTCAAAGACACATGATATTCTATATGGTGTTCCACAAGGCTCTATCCTGGGTCCGCTGCTCTTCTCCATCTACATGCTTCCATTAGGTCAGATTATCTCGGGACATAACGTGAGCTACCACAGCTATGCTGATGACACACAGCTGTATTTATCAATAGCACCTGATGACCCCAAATCTCTTGATTCGCTAACACAATGTCTAACCTGTATCTCAGAATGGATGAATAGTAACTTTCTCAAATTAAATAAAGAAAAAACCGAAATCTTAGTGATTGGCAATAATGGATACAATGAGGCTATTAGAAATAAACTGGATGCATTAGGATTAAAAGTCAAATCGGAGGTAAAAAGCTTAGGGGTAACCGTTGATTGTAATCTGAATTTTAAATCGCATATTAATAAAATCACTAGGACAGCATTTTTTCACCTAAGGAACATAGCAAAAGTTAGACCTCTTATATCGAAAGATGCAGAGAAATTAGTTCATGCGTTTGTCTTTAGTCGGTTAGATTACTGTAATGCACTCCTCTCAGGACTCCCCAAAAAAGACATCAATCGTTTGCAGTTAGTGCAGAATGCAGCTGCTAGAATCCTTACCAGGAAAAGAAAATCCGAACACATTTCTCCAGTTTTGATGTCACTACACTGGTTACCTGTGTCATTCAGAATTGACTTTAAAATTCTGCTTATGGTTTATAAAGCTTTAAATAATCTCGCTCCGTCTTATATATCGGAATGTCTGACACCTTATATTCCAAATCGCAACCTCAGATCCTCAACTGAGTGTCTCCTTAGAATTCCAAGAGCAAAACTTAAAAGAAGTGGTGAGGCGGCCTTCTGCTGTTATGCACCTAAAATCTGGAATAGCCTGCCAGTAGGAATTCGCCAGGCTAATACAGTGGAGCACTTTAAAAAACTGCTGAAAACACATTATTTTAACATGGCCTTCTCATAACTTCACTGTAATTTAATCCTGACACTCTGTATATCCAATTCATTATAATAACTATTCATTCAAAATTTGTACTAACCCCTACTCTCTCTTCTGTTTCCTTTTCCGGTGTCCTATTGGTGGTGGCTTGTGCCACCACCATCTACCCAAAGCACCATGATGTTCCAACAATGATGGATGGATTAAAAGCCAGAAGTCTGTATAACCATCAGCATCAAGTGACTCCGTGAGAACCCTAACTACAAAGAGGACTATTTCATTTATGTTAGGTAGAATGCCCAAAGGGGACTGGGCGGTCTCGTGGCCTGGAACCCCTACAGATTTTATTTTTTTCTCCAGCTTTCTGGAGTTTTTTTTTTTTGTTTTTTCTGTCCACCCTGGCCATCGGACCTTACTCCTTATTATGTTAACTAAGGTTGTCTTATTTTAATTTCTTTTTTGTCTTTTATTCTTCTTTTCTTCATTATGTAAAGCACTTTGAGCTACTTTTTGTATGAAAATGTGCTATATAAATAAATGTTGTTGTTGTTGTTGTTATTCTTTTTGGAATGGACATCACCGCCGCCTGCGCTTGGGAAAGCAGATCATAACCTGGTTCTGCTTCAGCCTCACTACAAACCAAGAGTGAAGGTCCTACCTACAACCACACGATCATTCAGGAAGTGGACCCCGGAGGCTGAGAAGGCTCTGAGAGAATGCTTTGGAACTACAGACTAGGATATCCTGCAGGGGTCACAAAGTGAATGAGAATGAGCTCAAGCACGTGCAGAAGGAACTCCGAGTCCAGCTCAGGGTGGCGAAGGAGCAGCACAGGAGAAAGCTGGAGCAGAAATTGCAGAATAACTGCATGAAGGAAGTGTGGGATGGGATGAAGATCATCACTGGCTGTAGCACGAAGTGGGGTACCAACATCGAGAGAGACGTGGAGAGAGCAAACCAGATCAACAACTTCTTTAACAGGTTTGACCACCATAACCCACTCTCACCTCGGAGTACTGCACCCTCCAACCATCCTTCTGCTGATACCAGCATAGGAGAGACATCGCCACCCATAATTACAACAGCACAGGTGATCAGAGAGCTGAGGAGACTTTGTGCCAGCAAAGCAGCAGGTCCAGATGGAGTATTGCCACGACTGCTGAAGGTCTGTGCATTGGGGCTGGGGAGTCCTCTACAGCGCATCTTCAACCTGAGCCTGGAACAGGGGAGAGTCCCGAGGCTTTGGAAAACATCTTGTATCACCCCAGTCCCAAAGGTATCACATCCTAGTAAGCTGAATGACTTCCGGCCTGTCGCTCTGACATCACATGTGATGAAGACCATGGAGAGGCTGCTGATTCACCACCTGAGGCCACAGGTCCAACACACCCTCGACCATCTGCAGTTCACATACCAGGAGAAGGTGGGAGCGGAGGATGCCATCATCTATATGCTACACTGATCCCTCTCCCACTTGGACAGAGGCAGTGGTGCTATAAGAATTATGTTTCTAGACGTCTCTAGTGCCTTCAACACCATCCAACCTCTGCTCCTCAAGGACAAGCTGACAGAGATGGGAGTAGATTCATACCTGGTGGCATGGATCGTGGACTATCTTACAGACAGACCTCAGTATGTGCGTCTTGGGAACTGCACGTCTGACATTGTGGTCAGCAACACAGGAGCACCACAAGGGACTGTACTTTCTCCAGTCCTGTTCAGCCTATATACATCGGACTTCCAATACAACTCGGAGTCCTGCCACGTGTAAAAGTTCGCTGACGACACTGCTATCGTGGGCTGCATCAGGAATTGGCTGGAGGAGGAGTATAGGGACCTAATCAATGACTTTGTTAAATGGTGCGACTCAAACCACCTACACCTGAACACCAGCAAAACCAAGGAGCTGGTGGTGGATTTTAGGAGGCCCAGACCCCTCATGAACCCCTTGATCATCAGAGGTGACTGTGTGCAGAGGGTGAAGACCTATAAATACCTGGGAGTGCAGCTGGATGATAAATTGGACTGGACTGCCAATACTGATGCTCTGTCTAAGAAAGGACAGAGCCGGTTATACTTCCTTAGAAGGCTGGCGTCCTTCAACATCTGCAATAAGATGCTGCAGATGTTCTATCAGACGGTTGTGGCGAGCACCCTCTTCTATGCGGTGGTGTACTGGGGAGGCAGCATTAAGAAGAAAGACGCCTCACGCCTGGACAAACTGATGATGAAGGCAGGCTCTATTGTTGGCATGGAGCTGGACAGTTTGACATCTGTGGCAGAGCGACGGGCGCTGAGCAGACTCCTATCAATCATGGAGAATCCACTGCATCCACTGAACAGGATCATCTCCAGACAGAAGAGCAGCTTCAGCGACAGACTGCTGTCACCGTCCTGCTCCACTGATAGACTGAGAAGATCGTTCCTCCACCACACTATGAGACTCTTCAATTCCACCAGGGGGGTAAACATTAACATTATATAAAGTTATTGTCTGTCTGTATACCTGCATTGTTATTACTCTTTAATTTAATATTGTTATTATCAGTATGCTGCTAATGGAGAATGTGAATTTCCCCTTGGGATTAATAAAGTATCTATCTATCTATCTATCTATCTATCTATCTATCTATCTATCTATCTATCTATCTATCTATCTATCTATCTATCTATCTATCTATCTATCTATCTATCTGTCCAGTACAGAACCTTTCTATCTCTCTGTGTCTTTTTGTTTTATCCTCTCAAGTGGCTGGCGTGTCCCCCAGTTTTGGAGCCAAGGACTCCCCCAAGTGTCCCCCTGCCTTTTCTAGCTGAACTACACAGTGGCTCAGTCATATCTTGCCTTACAAGGTTTTTCATCTTTTTATTTTTATTTTATTTTAATGTAGAATTAACTCTCGGAACCCAGCCACAGGGGATGCACAAACCAGTGTGTTTCTTTGCACCGGTCCCAAGCCCGGGTAAATGGGGAGGGTTACATCAGGAAGGGCATCCGGTGTAAAATTTTACCAAATCAATATGCGGACAACAATACAAATTTCCATACCAGATCGGTCGAGCCCCGGGTTAACAACAACCGCCACCAGGACTGTTAGCCAACAGGATACTGGCGGAAATTGGACTACTGCAGACCGAAGAATAAGAAGGAGAAGAACGAGGGGAGATGTGTCCGGAGGCAGGAGGAGAGGAGGAAGGTAACTGAGTGGAACTGAGGTTAGGAACTTTGAATGTTGGTAGTATGACTGGTAAGGGGAGAGAGTTAGCAGATATGATGGAGAGAAGGAAGGTTGATATATTGTGTGTGAAGAGACTAAATGGAAGGGGAGTAAGGCCAGTGGATCAGAGGGGGATTCAAATTGTTCTATCATGGTGTGGATGGGAGGAGAAATGGAGTATGAGTTATTCTGAAGGAACAGTATGTCAAGGGCGGCACGGTGGTGCAGTGGGTAGCGCTGCTGCCTCGCAGTTGGGAGATCTTGGGACCTGGGTTCGCTTCCCGGGTCCTTCCTGCGTGGAGTTTGCATGTTCTCCCCGTGTCTGCATGGGTTTCCTCCCACAGTCCAAAGACATGCAGGTTAGGTGGATTGGTGATTCTAAATTGGCCCTAGTGTGTGCTTGGTGTGTGGGTGTGTTTGTGTGTGTCCTGCGGTGGGTTGGCACCCTGCCCAGGATTGGTTCCCTGCCTTGTGCCCTGTGTTGGCTGGGATTGGCTCCAGCAGACCCCCGTGACCCTGTGTTCGGATTCAGCGGGTTGGAAAATGGATGGATGCAAGAGTGTCAGGCAGAGTGAGGATTATGAAGCTGGAAATTGGAGGTGTGATGATGAATGTTGTTAGTGCATATGCACCACAAGTTGGGTGTGCAATGGGTGAGAAAGAAGATTTTTGGAATGAGTTGGATGAAGCGATGAACAGAAAGTGGTGATTGGAGCGGATACCAATAGACATATTGGTGAAGGGAACAGTGGAGACGAGGAGGCGATGGGTAGGTATGGTGTCAAGGAGAGGAATAAAGAAGGTCAGAGGATAATGGATTTTGCCAAAAGGTTGGACATTGCTGTGGTGAATACATATTTTAAGAAGAGGGAAGAACATAGCGTGACGTACAAGAGTGGAGGAAGATGCACACAGGTAGATTACAACCTATACAGAAGAGTCAATCTTAAGGAGACTGAAGACTGCAAAGTGGTGGCAGGTGAAAGTGTAGTTAAGCAGAATAGGATGGTGGTCTGTAGGATGACGTTGGAGATCAAGAAGAGGAAGAGAGTGAGGAAAGAACAAAGGATCAAATGGTGGAAGTTGAAAAAGGAAGACTGCAAGGTTGAGTTAGGGAGGAGGTGAGACAGGCACTGGGTGGCAGTGAAGAGTCACCAGACAGTTGGGCAACTACAGCAGATGTAGTAAGGGTGACAGCAAGAAGGGTGCTTGGGGTGACATCTGGAAAGAGGAAGGAGGAAAAGGAAACCTGGTGGTGGAATGAGGAAATACAGGAGAGTATACAGAGGAAGAGGATGTCAAAGAAGAAGTGGGACAGTCAGAGAGATGCAGAAAGTAGACAAGAGTACAAGGAGATAAGGCGCAAGGTGAAGACAGAGGTGGCAAAGGCTAAAGAAAAGATGTATGATGAGTTGTGTGAGAGGTTGGACACTAAGGAGGGAGAAAAGGACTGGTGGGCTACAGAGAGGGGCCGAGCTGGGAAAGATGTGCAGCAAGTTAGAGTGATAAAGATGGAAACGTACTCACAAGTGAGGAGAGTGTGTGGAGAAGATGGAAAGAGTACTTTGAGAGACTGATGAATGACGAGAACGAGAGAGAGAAGAGGTTGGATGATGTGGAGATAGTGAATCAGGAAGTGCAACGGATTAGCAAGGAGGAAGTAAGGACAGCGATGAAGAGGATGAAAAACGGAAAGGCCGTTGGTAAAGATGACATAGCTGTGGAAGTATGGATGTGTTTAGGAGAGATGGCAGTGGAGTTTTTAACCAGATTGTTTAATGGAATCTTGGAAAGTGAGAGGATGCCTGAGGAGTGGAGAAGAAGTGTACTGGTGGGCTGATATTTAAGAATAAGGGGGATGTGCAGGACTTCAGTAACTACAGGGGGATAAAATTGATGAGCCACAGCATGAAGTTATGGGAAAGAGTAGTGGAAGCTCAGATAAGAAGTGAGGTGGTGATTAGTGAGAAGCAGGATGGTTTCATGCCAAGAAAGAGCACCACAGATGTCATGTTTTCTCTGAGGATGTTGATGGAGAAGTTTAGAGAAGGCCAGAAGGAGTTGCATTGCGTCTTTGTGGACCTGAGAAAGCAAACGACAGGGTGCCTGAAAGAAGCTGTGGTATTGTATGTGAAAGTCAGGAGTGACAGAGAAGTACGTAAGAGTTGTACAGGATATGTACGAGAGAAGTGTGACCGTGGTGAGGTCTGCGGTAGGAGTGATGGAGGTGGGATTACATCAGAGATCAGCTCTGAGCCCTTTCTTATTGGCAATGGTGATGGACAGGATGACAGACGAGATTAGACAGCAGACTCCGTGGACTGAGATGTTTGCTGATGACATTGTGATCTGTAGTGTACGTACTGTGGCACGCGGCTGGGGGTGGTACCCAGCCGGGACGCCCAGAAGGACAGGAGGAGGGCTCATGCCTCCTCCGGACCGCCAGGGAGCGTCCTCATGCCTGGAGGACTTGGGACCTCAGCACTTCCGCCACACTAGGAAGGGCTGGGGGGAAGAAGAAAAAAGAGACACCCGGAGTGCTTCCGGAAAGACAGCCGGCACTTCCGCCACACAGGGGCGTGTCAAAGGAAGATTGCCGGGAACCACCTGGAGCACATCCGGGTGACTATAAATGGGGCCGCCTCCCTCCTATCAATGAGCTGGAGTCGGGAGCAGGAGCAGGACGAAGCTCCTGGAGAGAGAATAGAGGTGGTCCAGGGACAAGGCGAGAGAAGGCCCAGGAGAAGGGAGACTGGGGCTAGAGCACTGTGAGTTGTGCGGGACTGAGCTGTGTTGTGTGGAGAACGGGACAAAAATAAAAAGGATTTTGTATAAAGATGTGGTCTCAGTCTGATGGTGTCCGGGCAAGTCTCACAGTACGTACGTACGTGTGTGGGTGTGCACGTGTGTATATGTGTGTGTACGTACGTGTGTATGTGTACGTATGTGTGTGTGTATGTGTGTACGTACGTACGTGTGTCTGTGTGTGTACGTACGTACGTGTGTTTGTGTAAGTATGTACGTACGCGTGTGTGCGTACGTACGTGTTTCTGTACGTGTGTATGTGTACGTATGTGTGTGTGTGTATGTGTACGTACATACGTGTGCGTGTGTGTACGTACGTACGTACGTACGTGTGTGTGTACGTACGTGTACGTGTGTGTGGGTACTTACGTACGTACGTACATGTGTATGTGTGTACGTGTGTATGTGTACGTATGTGTGTGTGTATGAGTGTACGTACATACGTGTATGAGTGTACGTACGTACATGTGTGTATGTGTACGTACATGTGTGTGTACGTGTGTATATGCGTATGTACGTACGTGTGCATGTGCGTGTGTACTAATGTGTTTGTGTATGTGTGTACGTATGTAAGTGTGTGTGTGTGTACGTACGTACGTACGTGTGTGTGTGCGTACGTACGTACGTGTGTGTGTACGTACGTACGTACGTGCGTACGTGTGTGTGTACATATGTACGTGTGCGTATGTACGTACGTGTGCGTGTGCGTGTGTACGTATGTGTATGTATGTGTGTACGTACGTACGTGTGTGTGTGTGTACGTACGTACGTGTGTGTGTGTGTACGTACGGACGTGTGTGTGTACGTACATTCGTACGTACGTATGTGTGTACGTACGTACGTGTGTGTGTACGTACATACGTGTGTGTGTGTGTGTACGTACGTGTGTGTGTGTGTACGTACGTGTGTGTGTACGTGTGTATATGTGTGTTTACGTACGTGTGTGTGTACGTACGTGTGTGTGTGTAAGTACGTGTGTGTTTGAACGTACATACGTACGTGTGTGTGTGTGTACGTACGTACGTGTGTGTGTGTGTACATACGTGTGTGTGTGTACGTACGTACGTACGTGTGTGTGTGTGTACGTACGTACGTGTGTGTGTGTGTATGTACGTGTGTGTGTGTGTACGTACGTACGTGTGTGTGTGTGTGTACGTACGTACGTACGTTTGTGTGTGTGTACGTACGTACGTGTGTGTGTGTGTACGTACGTACGTGTGCTTGTGTACGTATGTGTGCGTGTGCGTGTGTACGTATGTGTGTGTGTACGTACGAACGTGTGGGTGTTTGTGTACGTACGTACGTGTGTGTGTACGTACGTGTGTGTGTGTGTGTACGTACGTGTGTGTGTGTGTGTACGTACGTACGTACGTTTGTGTGTGTGTACGTACGTACGTGTGTGTGTGTGTACGTACGTACGTGTGCTTGTGTACGTATGTGTG
This sequence comes from Erpetoichthys calabaricus, assembly GCF_900747795.2. NCBI lineage: Eukaryota > Metazoa > Chordata > Cladistia > Polypteriformes > Polypteridae > Erpetoichthys > Erpetoichthys calabaricus. The sequence goes on along the minus strand of NC_041406.2, from coordinate 146,805,528 downwards.
CGTGTGCGTGTGTACGTATGTGTGTGTGTACGTACGAACGTGTGGGTGTTTGTGTACGTACGTACGCGTGTGTGTACGTACGTGTTTGTGAGTACGTATGTACGTACGTGTGTGTACATATGTACACACAGACACGTACATACGTACGTACACACACACACGTACGCACGTACGTACACACATGTACGTACACACACACTACGTACGTACACAAATACACACGTACACACATACACACACACGTACGTACATACGTACACACATGTACGTACACACACACGTACGTACGTACACAAATACACACATACACACACACACACATACGTGCACACGTACGTACGTACACACGCACACGTACGTACGTACGTAAACACACACGTACGTATGTACGTATACACAAACGTACGTACGTACGCACACGCACACACACACACGTACGTACGTACACACACACACACACACACACACACACGTACGTACGTACGTACGCACACACACACGTACGTACGTACGCACGTACACACACACACGTACGTACACACACACACACACGTACGTACGTACGTACACAAAAACACATACACACACACGTACGTACACACACACACACACGTACGTACATACGTACGCACACACACGTATGTACACACACATATACACACGTACACAAACACGTACGTATGGACGTACACACACACACGTACTTACGTACATACACACACACGCACACACACACACATATACACACACACACACGTACGTACGTACACATACGCACACACATACGTACACATACACACGTACACACACACGTACGTACATATACACACACACACGTACGTACGTACACACACACGTACGTACGTATGTACACACACGTACGTACGTACACACACACACACGTACGTATGTACACACACACACGTACGTACGTACACACACACACGTACGTACAAATACACACACACGTACACACACACACACGTACACACACACGTACGTACACATACACACACACATGCAAATATACACACGTACGTACGTACGTACACACACACACGTACGTAAGTACGTACACACACACGTACGTACGTACGTACATACACACACACACACTTACGTACATACGTACACACAGACGTACGTACACACAAACACGTACGTACGTACACACACACACGTACGTACATATGTACACACACGTATGTACGTACGTACACACATACGTACGTACGTACGTACGTACACACACGTACATACGTACACACACACATACGTGCACACGTACGTACTTACATACGTACACATACACACGTACACACACACGCGTACGTACGTACACACACACACACTTATGTACGTACACACACATGTTCACACACACGTACATACGTACACACAGACACGTACTTATGTATGTATACACACATGTAAGTACGTACGTACACACACATGTACGTACGTACGTACGTACGTACACACACACATATGTACACATACACACGTACACACACACACGTACACAGACACACATACACACACGTACACACACACGTACGTACACACACACACACGTACACAAACAAGTACACGTACACACACACTCTTACGTACGTACACACACACACACGTACGTACACACACACACGTACACACACACACATATACACACGTACACACACACACGTACACACACGTACACACACACTACACACACACGTACGTACGTACGTACGTACACACACACACACAAGTACATACGTACGTACAAATACACGAACGTATACACGCACACTTACGTACACACGCACATGTACGTACGTACGTACGTACGCACACACACACGTACGTACGTACGTATACACACACACGTACGTACACACACACACGTACGCACACACACATATACACACGTACACACACACGTACACACACGTACACACACACGTACGTACGTACACACACACACGTACGTACGTACATACACACACACACACACATACGTACGTACGCACGCACACACGTACGTACGTACGTACGCACACACACACGTACGTACGTACGCACACACACACGTACGTACGTACACACACACACACACGTACACACACACGTACACGTACACACACAGACATGTACGTACGTACACACACACGTACGTACAAACACACGTACATACGTACACACACACGTACACACACACGTACACGCACACACACACACACGTACATACGTACACACACACGTACGTACAAACACACGTACATACGTACACACACACGTACACACACATGTACACGTACACACACACACACGTACATACGTACACACACACGAACGTACACACACACGTACATACGTACACACACACACGTACGTACGTACGTACACACACACGTATGTATGTACGTACGTACGTACAGACATGTACATACGTACACACACACATACACAGACACATACGTGCACACGTACGTACGTGCACACGCACACGTATGTACGTACACACGCACACGTACGTACGTACACACGCACGTACGTATGTACGTACACACACACACAAACGTACACACACACGTACGTACACACACACAGAAGTACACACACACACGTACGTACACAAACAAACACATACACACACACGTACACACACGTACATACGTACACACACACATACACACACACATACTTACCTACGTACGTATACACACACACTTACGTACACACACACACGAACACACACACACATATACACACGTACACACACACGTATGTACGTACACACACACACACACGTACATACGTACGTAGACACACACGTACGTACGTACGTACTTACACACACACGTACATATGAACGTACACACACACACGTACGTACGTACGTACACACACACGTACGTACTTAGGCACACACACACGTACACACACACACACACGTACACACACACGTACGTACACATACACACGTACGTACACACACACACGTACACACATATATACACGTACACACACACGTACACGTACACACACACACGTATGTTTGTACACACACACACGTACGTACGTATGCACACACACACACGTACGTACACACACACACACGTACGTACGTACACACACGTACACACACACGAACGTACACACACACAAGTACACACACACACATATACACACGTACACACACTTACACGTACACAAACAGACACGCACGTACGTACACACACACACACACACGTACGTACGTACACACTCACACGTACGTAAACAAATACACACACACACACACATACGAACGTACATACACACACACACGTACACACACACGTACGTTAACACACACACACACGTACACACACACGTACGTACATATGCAAACACACACACGTACGTACACACACACACACGTACGTATGTACGTACGCACACACACACGTACGTACGTACGTACACACACACACGTACGTACACACACGTACGTACGTACACACGCACACGCGCACGTACGTACACACACACACACGTACATACATACACACACACGTACGTATGTACATATGTAAACACACACGTACGTACGTACATACGTACACACACACACGTATTTACACACACACACACGTACGTACACACACACACACACACATACGTACGTACGTACACACACTCACACGTACACACACACGTACGTTAACACACACACGCACGTACACACACACGTACATAGACACACACACGTACACACACACACGTACGTACGTACACACGTACACGTACACAAACACACATATGCACACGTACACACACACGTACATGTACACACACACACGTACATGTACACACACACACATAAGTAGGTACACACACACGTACGTACGTACGTACACACACGTACGTATGTACGTACACACACACACGTACACACACATGTATGTACACACACACACTTAAACACACACACATATACACACGTACACACAAAATTACACGTACACACACACACACACAAGTACGTACGTACACACACACACACACGTACGTACGTACTCACACACACACGTACGTACGTACACACGTACACATACACACAAACGTACACACGTACACGTACACACACACGTACGTACACACACACACGTACGTACACACACATATACACACGTACACACACACGTAGACACACACGTACGTACACACATACACACACACATATGTACACACGTAAACACACACACGTACGTACACACACGTACGTACGTACGTACACACACACACGTACGTACGTACGTACACACATACACACACACACACGTACGTACACACACACACGTACGTACGTACTTACACACACACACACGTACGTATGTACGTACACACACACAATTGTACGTACATACACACGTACACGTACACACATGTACAGACGTACAAGTACACACGCACGTACACAGAAACACACGTACGTACACACACACGTACACACACACGCACGTACACACGTACACACACACGTACGAACGTACACACACACACATGTACATACGTACGTACACACACACACACGTACACACACACGTACGTACACATACACACATACACACACACATACGTACACATACACACGCACACATCCAAGTACGTACACACACATATACACACGTACACACACACACACGTACGTACGTACAAAAACACGTACGCACATACGTACACACACACACACACGTACGTACGTACACACACACACACGTACACACACACGTACGTTCACATACACACACACACACACACATACGTACACACACATATACACACGTACACACACACACACGTATGTACGTACACACATACACACACACACACGTACACACACACGCGTACACGTACACACACACAAGTACATACGTACGTACACACACATAAGTCCTTACGTACGTACACACTCACGTACACACACACACGTACGTACACATACACACACACACGTACACACACACACACGTTCGTACGTACACACACACACGTACGTACACATACACACGTAAACACACACGTACGTACGTACACACACAAACACGTACACACACACACACGTCCGTATGTATTTACACAAACACACACATACGTAAGTACACACACACACCTACGTACGTACACACACACGTACATATGTACACACATACACACACACATATGTACACATACACACGTACACACACACGTACGTACACACACATATACACACTTACACACACACACACGTACGTACGTACAAACACACATACGTACATACGTACACATACACACACGTACGTACGTACACACACGTACGTACGTACACACATACACACACACATACGTACACACGCACACACACACGTACGTACACACACATATACACACGTACAAACAAACGTACACACACACGTAAACACACACGTACGGAAACAAGTACAAATACACGTACGTACGTACACACACACGTACGTACACACACAAACGTACGTACACACACGTACACTCACACGTACGTACATAAACGCACACATGTACGTACGTATGTACACAAACACACGTACGTACACACACACACATACGTACGTACACACACACGTACGTACGTACGTACACACACACGTACGTACACACACGTAAACACACACATACGTACGTACGTACGTACGTACACACACGTACGTACACACACATATACACACGTACACACACACGTACGTACGTACACACACACACACACGTACGTACGTACGTACGTACACACACACATACGTACACACACACACACATACGTACGTACGTACACACACACACGTACGTACGTACGTACACACACACACGTACGTACACACACGTACACAGTCACGTACGTACGTACTTACGTACACACACACACGTACGTACGTACGTACACACACACACGTACGTACACACACGTACACACACACGTACGTGCGTACACACAGAAACACGTACGTACGTTCACACACACACGTACGTACGTACACACACACACACGTACGTACGTTCTCACACACACGTACGTACACACACACACACTTACGTACACATACACACACGTACGTACGTACACAAAAGTACGTACGTACACACATACACACAAACATACGTACACACACATATACACACGTACACACACACATACACACACACGTACGTACACACGTACACACACACGTACGTACGTACACACACACGTACGTACACACACACACTTACGTACATACACGTATACACACACGTACGTACGTACACACACACACGTACGTACATACGTACACACACACACGTACGTACACACACACACACTTACGTACACATACACACACACACGTACGTACACACACGTACACACACACGTACGTACGTACGTACACACACACGTACGTACGTACACACACACACACGTACGTACGTACGTACACATACACACGTACGTATACACACACACGTACATACCAACGTACGTATACACACATATACACACGTACACACACACACGTACACACACACGTACGTACGTATACACACACTCGTAAGTACACACACACACACACGTACGTACACACACACGTACGTACGTACGTACGTACACACACACACGTACGTACTTACACACACACACACGTACTTACGTACACACACACATATACGTACACACACGTACACACACACATACGTACGTATGTACGTACACACACACGTACGTACGTACGTACACACACACACACACGTACGTACACACACACGTACGTATACACACATATACACACGTACACACACACGTACATGTACACACACACGTACGTACGTACGTACACACACATACGTACGTACGTACGTACGTACACACACACATACGTACACACACGTACACACACACGTACATATGTACGTACGTACACTCACACGTACGTACGTACACACACACACACACACGTACGTATGTACGTACACACACACACGTACGTACACTCACACGTACACACACACAAATACGTACACAAACACACGTACACACACACGTACGTACACACTCATATACACACGTACACACACACACACGAACACATACACACACACGTACATACACACACACGTACGTACGTATGTACGCACACACGTACGTACACACACGTACACACACACATACGTACACACACACACACGTACATACACACACACTCGTACGTACACACACATATACACACGTACACCTACACGTACGTACGTACACACACACACACGTACGTACGTATGTACGTACACACACACGTACGTACACACACACACACGTACGTACGTACGTACACACACACACGTACGTACACACACGTACACACACACATACGTACGTACTTACTTACACACACACACGTACGTACGTACACACACACACACTTACGTACACATACACACACGTACGTACGTACACACACGTACACACACACGTACGTACGTACACACACACACGTACGTACGTATGTACGTACACACACACGTACATACGTACACACACACACACACTTACGTACGTACACACACACACACGTACGTACGTACATACACACATACACGTACGTACACACACACACGTACGTACACACACACGTACGTACACACACACGTACGTACACACACACGTACGTACACATACACACATACGTACACACACATACACACACGTACACACACACGTACGTACGTACACACACACACGTACGTACGTATGTACACACGCACGTACGTACACACACACACGTACGTACACACATACACGTACGTACGTACACACACACGTACGTACACAAACGTACACACACATGTACGTACACACACGTACGTACACACACACACACGTACGTACACACACATATACACACGTACACACACACGTACGTACGTACACACTCACACGCACGTACACACACACACACGTATGTACGTACGTACACATACACGTACGTACACACACGTACGTACGTACACACACACGTACGTACGTACACACACACACACTTACGTACACATACACACATGTACGTACGTACACACACGTACGTACGTACACAAACGTACGTACGTACACACATACACACACACATACGTATACACGCACACACACACGTACGTACACACACATATACACACGTACACACACACGTACACTCACACGTACACACACTCGTACGTACACACGTACACACACACGTACGTACGTACACACACACACGTATGTAAACACACACGTACACACACATGTACGTACGTACACACACACACACGTACGTACGTACACACACACGTACGTACACACACACACGAACACACACACGTACGTACACATAAACACTTACACACACACGTACGTATACACACATATACACACATACACACACACACACGTACACACACACGTACATACACACGTACACACACACGTACGTACACACACACAAACACGTATGTACACACGTACGTACGTGTGTGTGTACGTGTGTGTACGTACGTGTGTGTGTACGTACGTACGTGTGTGTGTGTACATACGTGTGTGTACGTACGTACGTACGTGTGTGTGTACGTTTTTGTACGTACGTGTGTGTGTACGTACGTACGTGTGTGTGTGTGTGTATATGTACGTGTGTTTGTGTACGTACGTACACACACACACGTACGTACGTACGTACGTACACAAACACACGTACGTATACACACACACGTACGTATACACACATATACACACATACACACACACACGTACACACACACGTACGTACACACGTACACACACACGTACGTACGTACACACACGCACGTACGTACACACACACAAACACGTATGTACACACACACGTACGTACGCACACACACGTACGTACACACACACACACACACACGTACGTACACACACGTACACACACACGTACATACGTATGTACATACACACACACGTACGTACGTACACACACACACGTATGTACGTACACACACACACGTACGTACACACACACACGTACGTACATACATACACACATTCAGGACTGCAAAATTGGGGTGAAAGGGAAGGGTTAATGCACGAGAATAAAATTAGGGTGAAAGCGATGGGTTAATTCAGGACAGCAAAATTGCGGTGAAAGGGAAGGGTTAATTCAGGACAGCAAAATTGGGGTGAAAGGGAAGGGTTAATGCATGAGAATAGAATTAGGGTGAAAGCGAAGGGTTAATTCAGGACAGCAAAATTTAGGTGAAAGCGATGGGTTAATTCAGGAAAGCAAAATTGGGGTGAAAGAGAAGGGTTAATGCACGAGAATAAAATTAGGGCGAAAGCTAAGGCTTAATTCATGACAACAAAATTGTTTTGAAAGTTAAGGTTTAATTCAGGACCAAAAAATTAGGGTTAAAGCGAAGGGTTAATTCATGGCACCAAAATTGGGCTGAAAGTGAAGGGTTAATTCAGGACCAAAAAATGAGGGTGAGAGCGAAGAGTTAATTAATGAACAAAAAAATTAGGGTTAGAGCGAAGGGTTAATTCATGGCACCAAAATTGGGCTGAAAGTGAAGGGTTAATTCAGGACCAAAAAATGAGGGTGAAAGCGAAGTCTTAATTCAGCTAACGAAAATTGGTGTTAAAGCAAAGGTTAATTTTTTATAGCAATAGTAGTGTTCATGTCATGACTTATTTCCTTTTAAGGTTTAGGGTTTTCTTTTATTTGTATCATACAAATTTAGTTTTAGGGTTATTTTATTGTTAGTGATTAATTTATTATGAAAAATTGGCTGAAGTCAAAAAGTTAAAAGTATTGCACAATCAAATTATTCTGCAATCTATGAATGGTCTTAGGATTTAATGCATCGTATACATGCATTTGCTTGTTTTAAAGTCCACTTCATAATCTTTTTAGTAGCCTTACACTTGATGAATCTTCTACTACAGCCAGTATGAGAAAGCAAAGTTGTGAGTTGAGCTATTCTCCAGTGTCCAATGCATGATTTGAATAAATTTAAGAACAAGATTATTTATGGTAGTTACTAATTTTCCTAGAATGAATGTTGGAAACCTTAAATTTAATCTTTAAAACATAGATAAAATTATTTTATTCATTAATAATTTTTAAGACAAGCATATTTTGAACACAGTCAAGAAAATGACACAATCAAGGATAATAACTTTGAATATCCTAATAATTTTTATTTATGAAAAAAAATTAAAACAAATTCATTACTTTGATGAAATTCAGAAAAGAATTATACTGAAGAGGGAAACAATTGCATTGCTATGAATTAAACCAGAGTCTCTTAATTTCTTCTTTCATTATTTGTTATGCTTTTATGAAGAAAAAAAAATATTTTTTCCTAAACAAAGTCTAGAAAATGTAAAAAGAAATTTTAAATGGGACAGGGCAGGACAGGGTTGATAAAACTTTAAAAAGGAAACAAGGAAAGGAAACTATAAATATTTTATTGGTGAAAGTTTTCGTTCTCCAGACTCATCACTTCATTTTGATTGCTGACTGACAGGATGGGTCCTCCATAAGGGACTCTTCTTACAGGCTTTGGCTTGTTGACCTGCAATGATATGCCAGAAATGTCACTTTTATTTGCAGCCATTCATTTGTCTTCAAAGATACTGGGACCTGATCAAACTTGGACATAAATGAAAAATTGTAGTTGCCATAATCTTTAACAGGGAATTATTGGCACAAAATATTTCCATTGTAATTCATGGTTATTATGAATTGTAGTGTTTTACCTTTTCTCTTTGCTTCACACGTTTGTACACAAATTCAGAGAAGGCATTACGATGAACATATCTTCCTTGCCCCGGTGTGGCGTGTAATATTCCATCTTTATAGACCACCTGACCCCCACAGATGGTAACCACAGGAACTCCATGACATTCCATGCCTTCGAAAATATTATATTCAACTGCCTGGTGATGAGTTTGAGCAGAAATTACTCTGTAGATAAATAATAAAAGATTGATACCAAAGCTAAGATTCTTAAAGTAGGGTTTTTGTCATAGAAATTCTTTAAGCAAAAATAAAATTACCTAAACTAACATCAGACAAGGTAAATAACACAATTTCTAATGTAAACAGATGGATCCCTCTTTGAGTTCTTTCAAAATCAAACAACAGAACGTGTAATAATTTGTTACTGGTAAAAATAAAGGATGCTAAGGGTCACTGTTTCCCCTTTAAACCCAACAGACAGACACTCAGGACACAGAGTGAAAGCACAAACAAGCATTTTAATGTTGATTTCTTCTTCCACAGAGCTTCAAAGCACCACAGCCACCAGAAACACAATTAATAAGCGCAATAATAATCAGTAACATCTCCTCCACACCACCCAGCAAGTCCAGTCACTCTCCTCCCAACTCCGGCTCAGCTTACTGGGTGTCCAGCAGTCCTGTATATAGTCCTTGACCTGGAAGTGCTTCTGTCCTTCCGTCCACGTGAGTTGCTAGCACTTCCAGGTCAGATGGAGAACTTGCTTTTTCTTCAGCCCAGAAGTACTTCAGGGCTTTTGTCCCTTTACTTTGGTGGACTTCCAGGCTATGCAGGCAGTCAAACCCTCCGGGTCCCCCTGCAGCGTCTCCCCGGTGGTACCCATGGTCCCCAGCAGGGCTGTAAAGCCAAACTCCAGATCCCATGGTGCCCTGCTGCAAGGAAGTTGCCATCTAGCTTCTTGGGGAAGGCAGTGTCCCAAAGTAGCTGCCGTCCCCCATCCTTCCAGTCTTTGGGCGTCCCAGCCAGGTTGAGCTGCTGACCGTTTATCACAAGGTTGTATTTGAAAATTGCAATTTTGCAATAAAGGTATGTGTTTGAGACATGTTTACTTATTGTGTTGTGTATTTTGAGCAGATTTCACTTCATAAATGTATCATAATTTTTCAAAATTAATTTCTTGCCTGTGTGACAATTAAAACTGATTTCATTCAATATTGCTATGAGCATCGCTTTCCAGGTGTAGGTTAAGACCTTTTCTGGTCATTTAAAGATAATTTCTAAGTAGAATTTATCTGCTGCAGTGGGCTGGCGCCCTGCCCAGGGTTTGTTTCCTGCCTTGCGCCCTGTGCTGGCTGGGATTGGCTCCAGCAGACCCCCGTGACCCTGTAGTTAGGATATAGCGGGTTGGATAATGGACGGATGGATGAATTTATCTGAATGTGTAACATACATGAACAATCATTCGTTCATTCATTTTGGAGGGTGGCACTAAAGCTCATCCTGGTAGCACTGAGGGCATACAGGGTGTCCTCTTTCAACCGAGCATCAGCCCGACTACAGTCACTCGCCCTTGCAGAAAGGTAGTTGCCCACATTAGCATGGCTGCTAAACATTTAGCAGGGCAGGAACAGACAACATAAATTACACAAAATTCATTATGGACACATTCAAGAGTCTAGAATTGAAAACACTTACTGTAGAGTTCCGAAACAAAGAAAAAAGTGGAAGTTTGCTTACTTTTTGAAAGACATTAAGGGCTGCTTGAGTTTTTTTACATTACAAGGAATATCATTTTGTTTTGGAGTAATAAATAGATCAATGTAAATTCTTTGAAAGTTGAGTTTCTAATGGTCTCATATTTATAAAACCACCACCATCACAAAAATAATTCTAATATAATAATGTGCATAAAACTGAACATTAGGATACATAGATAATAATGAAATAAAGCTAAAACGATTGAGTTCATTTCTGGATCTTGGTGAATTAATGTGAAATAACACAGCAGCCAGCATGTAGATTTTTTATGGTTATCTATTACATTGCATCTGTCCAAGAGATTTGTTTTTATGAATTATGCTCATGCAAAGCACATCCTTGATCATTATTTTATAAGAGAAAGGACCGGAACTTTTCTGGGAAAGACGTTAAGTGTCTTGATGGCAGTCCTCAAGTTACAGTTTGTGTTTGATCTGTTATCCTGTCCCTGAAACTTCTCGTTTTACAAGAGCTGCTTCCCTGTGCAAAGCAATGTCAAAAAAAATGTTTGTTTTTCTCCAGCCGTCTGGAGTTTTTTTTTGTTTTTTTCTGTCCTCCCTGGCCATCTGACCCTAATTCTTATTCTTATTCAACCAATTTCAATCTGCATGTTTCCCCAAAGTGCCTGAACAATTTATGTGTCTTTTATTTTATTACAATATAAATTGCCAGTCCACTCACTTTTTTTTAACACTAAACCTAACTTTTACCCTCCTCTTAGCGTACATTTCCAAAATCTCTTTAAATGAAATTTAGAGATTACCATTTTATTATTTTCTCAGATTTGACCAAAGTAGGTATGAGTAGGTCTAGAAAGTGAAGTTTAGAATATCTTTTTAATGCATTTTTTTAACGAATAACTTTTGTAATGGATTAAAATTGGATAGTAATTTGTGCAAATTAACCATTTTTTATTTTGCTGTTTGCAATTTTGAATGATCTGGATAAACTCAAAGTGGGCCTAACACAATTAAGTTAGCAGATTGGGAAATAAAAACTCAGTATATTTTAGTGGATGTGTGATTGTCCTTAGGAGTTAAAGTTTTAAATTAGCAAAATTTTGAATATCTACCCTAAAATCCATCCATCCATCCATTTTCCAACCCGCTGAATCCGAACACAGGGTCACGGGGGTCTGCTGGAGCCAATCCCAGCCAACACAGGGCACAAGGCAGGAAACAATCCTGGGCAGGGTGCCAACCCACCGCAGGACACACACAAACACACCCACACACCAAGCACACACTAGGGCCAATTTAGAATCACCAATCCACCTAACCTGCATGTCTTTGGACTGTGGGAGGAAACCCACGCAGACACGGGGAGAACATGCAAACTCCATGCAGGGAGGACCCGGGAAGCGAACCCGGGTCCCCAGGTCTCCCAACTGCGAGGCAGCAGCGCTACCCACTGCGCCACCGTGCCGCCCATCTACCCTAAAATGTATTTGTCAAAAACTACTTCATTATCCCAATGCATTTTATGTGACTTGTGCAACAGTAGATTTCCATGTTTTACAGCTGTTTATTTTATTTGTGGAATCTGCAAGTACTGGTGTAAGTTTAAAAATCTCAGTATGTTTCATATTACAACAGCACACGCTATTCATTTGCACTCCTAAACACTAATGAAATGAGAGTACCTGGTAGTAGATGGGTCCCAGACAACAATATCTGCATCAGAACCTTTGGCTATCCTTCCTTTCTGTGGATAAAGATTGAAGATTTTTGCTGCAGTACTGCTTGTAACTGCCACAAAACGATTTTCATCCATTTTTCCTGTATGCTAATAAAAAAAAATATTAACATACTGCAAAACCCTTATAGTTAATATCAGTTACATTTTCCCATTATTGTACATGGTAATAAATTATAGTTAATTGTTTACTCTGAAAGCCTTCCCTTTATGAGACCAACTGTCAAGGTATTTACAAAGAGACAACAACAAAAAAAAAAAAAAAAAAAGAAATGTATACCTAAATTATACCTAAAAAGGAAATAAAATGTAAAATATATACACCTTTGGCCAATCAAAAAAATTAACCTAATTCTCTAAACAGTAACTGTATATTTGCTTATTAAAGTACTATATATACTTTTTAAAAAATTTACAAAAACATTTCTTGTATATTCATATATAAAGGTCAATCCCATAATAGCAAAAACAAAAGTAATGAAATTTTAAGAATAACAAACACTTTTTTTTTTGGCCCAGGAAAATGTTCATACAACATCATGTTAAAAGGATTTTGTTTTAAACTTGTGTTGGCTGGGATTGGCTCCAGCAGACCCCCGTGACCCTGTGTTCGGATTCAGCGGGTTGGAAAATGGATGGATGGATACAAATTTAAATTTCAGTATAACAAATGTTTTTTTCAAACAAAAATGACCACTGAAGATAATAATACGATGCAAAAAAAATAGTTAATTCCATGCGCAATCTTCCACCAAGTGTTGGGAAATGTGCAACAGGCGGTCTCTTTCTTGTTAGTCCAAAGAAAGTGTCAGTTTGCTGCGAAGTTTCCTGTCTTGGGCTGTCTTGCCGAGGCTTAGTGCGAGTGTAGATGACACATCATACGCATAGTCAAATTCTGAATCAGTGCTCCGCCTAGCGTCTGCGTGGATAGTTGTGTCATGTGCGGATACTGTACCGTTTGAGTTTCATTAAGAGAAAAAAAATTTTAATGGCATCGGTTGATGCTGAAAGAAAAATTAAGAATCCTGGAATAAG
>NC_041406.2:144239434-144242571 GCF_900747795.2 Erpetoichthys calabaricus | reverse complement strand
ATCTTAATCCTGCTAACTACACTATCTATCTATCTATCTATCTATCTATCTATCTATCTATCTATCTATCTATCTATCTATCTATCTATCTATCTATCTATCTATCTATCTATCTATAAAGATTCCAAGAGTCTGTGCTGACTGCTGATGCATACTGTTTTGTGATTAGCCTATATGCCACTTTTCATTCATATGCATTGACAGGTAAGTGGGTTGGCAAGTTTTGACTGTTTACCCTATATAAGTCTAATATATAGTGCCTTTCACATATCTATCTATCTTATAGTGCCTTGCATCTATCTATCTATCTATCTATCTATCTATCTATCTATCTATCTATCTATCTATCTATCTATCTATCTATCTATCTATCTATCTATCTAACAATCTATCTATCTATCTATCTATCTATCTATCTATTTATCTATCTATCTATTATATAGTGCCTTTCACATATCTATCTATCTATCTATCTATCTATCTATCTATCTATCTATCTATCTATCTATCTATCTATCTATCTATCTATCTATCTATCTATCTATCTATCTATCTATCTATAAAAATTCCAAGAGTCTGTGCTGACTGCTCATGCATACTTTTTTTGTGATAAGCCTATATGCCACTTTCAATTCACATGCATTGACAGGTAAGTGGGGTGGCAAGTTTTTACCATTTACCCTATATAAGTCTATTATATAGTGCCTTTAACATATCTGTCTATCTATATATCTTATAGTGCCTTGCAACGATCTATCTATCTATCTATCTATCTATCTATCTATCTATCTATCTATCTATGTATCTATCTATCTATCTATCTATCTATCTATCTATCTATCTATCTATCTATCTATCTATCTATCTATCTATCTATCTATCTATCTATAAAGATTCCAAGAGTCTGTGCTGACTGCTGATGCATACTGTTTTGTGATAAGCCTATATGCCACTTTTCATTCATATGCATTGACAGGTAAGTGGTGTGGCAAGTTTTTACTGTTTACCCTATATAAGTCTAATATATAGTTCCTTTCACATATCTATCTATCTATCTTATAGTGCCTTGCAACAATCTATCTATCTATCTATCTATCTATCTATCTATCTATCTATCTATCTATCTATCTATCAATCTATCTATCTATCTATCTATCTATCTATCTATCTATCTATCTATCTATCTATCTATCTATCTATCTATTATATAGTGCCTTTCACATATCTATCTATCTAATCCTGCTAACTACACTATCTATCTATCTATCTATCTATCTATCTATCTATCTATCTATCTATCTATCTATCTATCTATCTATCTATCTATCTATCTATCTATCTATCTATCTATCTATTATATAGTGCCTTTCACATATCTATCTATCTAATCCTGCTAACTACACTATCTATCTATTTATCTATCTATCTATCTATCTATCTATCTATCTATCTATCTATCTATCTATCTATCTATCTATCTATCTATCTATCTATCTATAAAAATTCCAAGAGTCTGTGCTGACTGCTCATGCATACTTTTTTGTGATAAGCCTATATGCCACTTTCCATTCACATCCATTGACAGGTAAGTGGGGTGGCAAGTTTTTACCATTTACCCTTTATAAGTCTATTATATAGTGCCTTTAACATATCTGTCTATCTATATATCTTATAGTGCCTTGCAACTATCTATCTATCTATCTATCTATCTATCTATCTATCTATCTATCTATCTATCTATCTATCTATCTATCTATCTATCTATCTATCTATCTATCTATCTATCTATCTATCTATCTATCTATCTATCTATAAAGATTCCAAGAGTCTGTGCTGACTGCTGATGCATACTGTTTTGTGATAAGCCTATATGCCATTTTTCATTCATATGCATTGACAGGTAAGTGGTGTGGCAAGTGTTTACTGTTTTCCCTATATAAGTCTAATATATAGTGCCTTTCACATATCTATCTATCTATCTTATAGTGCCTTGCAACTATCTATCTATCTATCTATCTATCTATCTATCTATCTATCTATCTATCTATCTATCTATCTATCTATCTATCTATCTATCTATCTATCTATCTATCTATCTATCTATCTATCTATAAAAATTCCAAGAGTCTGTGCTGACTGCTCATGCATACTGTTTTGTGATAAGCCTATATGCCACTTTCCTTTCACATGCATTGACAGGTAAGTCGGGTGGCAAGTATTTACCATTTACCCTATATAAGTCTATTATATAGTGCCTTTAACATATCTGTCTATCTATATATCTTATAGTGCCTTGCAACTATCTATCTATCTATCTATCTATCTATCTATCTATCTATCTATCTATCTATCTATCTATGTATCTATCTATCTATCTGTTATATAGTGCCTTTCACATATCTATCTATCTAATCCTGCTAACTACACTATCTATCTATCTATCTATCTATCTATCTATCTATCTATCTATCTATCTATCTATCTATCTATCTATCTATCTATCTATAAAGATTCCAAGAGTCTGTGCTGACTGCTGATGCATACTGTTTTGTGATTAGCCTATATGCCACTTTTCATTCATATGCATTGACAGGTAAGTGGGTTGGCAAGTTTTGACTGTTTACCCTATATAAGTCTAATATATAGTGCCTTTCACATATCTATCTATCTTATAGTGCCTTGCATCTATCTATCTATCTATCTATCTATCTATCTATCTATCTATCTATCTATCGATCTATCTATCTATCTATCTATCTATCTATCTATCTATCTATCTATCTATCTATCTATCTATCTATCTATTATATAGTGCCTTTCACATATCTATCTATCTATCTATCTATCTATCTATCTATCTATCTATCTATCTATCTATCTATCTATCTATCTATCTATCTATCTATCTATCTATAAAAATTCCAAGAGTCTGTGCTGACTGCTCATGCATACTGTTTTGTGATAAGCCTATATGCCACTTTCCTTTCACATGCATTGACAGGTAAGTCGGGTGGCAAGTTTTTACCATTTACCCTATATAAGTCTATTATATAGTGCCTTTAACATATCTGTCTATCTATATATCTTATAGTGCCTTGCAACTATCTATCAATCTATCTATCTATCTATCTATCTAT
>NC_041406.2:144234434-144236934 GCF_900747795.2 Erpetoichthys calabaricus | reverse complement strand
ACTTTTTTGTGATAAGCCTATATGCCACTTTCAATTCACATGCATTGACAGGTAAGTGGGGTGGCAAGTTTTTACCATTTACCCTATATAAGTCTATTATATAGTGCCTTTAACATATCTGTCTATCTATATATCTTATAGTGCCTTGCAACGATCTATCTATCTATCTATCTATCTATCTATCTATCTATCTATCTATCTATCTATCTATCTATCTATCTATCTATCTATCTATCTATCTATCTATCTATCTATCTATCTATAAAAATTCCAAGAGTCTGTGCTGACTGCTGATGCATACTGTTTTGTGATAAGCCTATATGCCACTTTCCATTCATATGCATTGACAGGTAAGTGGTGTGGCAAGTTTTTACTGTTCACCCTATATAAGTCTAATATATAGTGCCTTTCACATATCTATCTATCTATCTATCTTATAGTGCCTTGCAACAATCTATCTATCTATCTATCTATCTATCTATCTATCTATCTATCTATCTATCTATCTATCTATCTATCTATCTATCTATCTATCTATCTATCTATCTATCTATCTATCTATCTATCTATAAAAATTCCAAGAGTGTGTGCTGACTGCTCATGCATACTGTTTTGTGATAAGCCTATATGCCACTTTCCTTTCACATGCATTGACAGGTAAGTCGGGTGGCAAGTTTTTACCATTTACCCTTTATAAGTCTATTATATAGTGCCTTTAACATATCTGTCTATCTATATATCTTATAGTGCCTTGCAACTATCTATCTATCTATCTATCTATCTATCTATCTATCTATCTATCTATCTATCTATCTATCTATCTATCTATCTATCTATCTATCTATCTATCTATCTATCTATAAAGATTCCAAGAGTCTGTGCTGACTGCTGATGCATACTGTTTTGTGATAAGCCTATATGCCATTTTTCATTCATATGCATTGACAGGTAAGTGGTGTGGCAAGTGTTTACTGTTTTCCCTATATAAGTCTAATATATAGTGCCTTTCACATATCTATCTATCTATCTTATAGTGCCTTGCAACTATCTATCTATCTATCTATCTATCTATCTATCTATCTATCTATCTATCTATCTATCTATCTATCTATCTATCTATCTATCTATCTATCTATCTATCTATCTATCTATAAAAATTCCAAGAGTCTGTGCTGACTGCTCATGCATACTGTTTTGTGATAAGCCTATATGCCACTTTCCTTTCACATGCATTGACAGGTAAGTCGGGTGGCAAGTTTTTACCATTTACCCTATATAAGTCTATTATATAGTGCCTTTAACATATCTGTCTATCTATATATCTTATAGTGCCTTGCAACTATCTATCTATCTATCTATCTATCTATCTATCTATCTATCTATCTATCTATCTATCTATCTATCTATCTATCTATGTATCTATCTATCTATCTATTATATAGTGCCTTTCACATATCTATCTATCTAATCCTGCTAACTACACTATCTATCTATCTATCTATCTATCTATCTATCTATCTATCTATCTATCTATCTATCTATCTATCTATCTATCTATCTATCTATCTATCTATCTATAAAGATTCCAAGAGTCTGTGCTGACTGCTGATGCATACTGTTTTGTGATTAGCCTATATGCCACTTTTCATTCATATGCATTGACAGGTAAGTGGGTTGGCAAGTTTTGACTGTTTACCCTATATAAGTCTAATATATAGTGCCTTTCACATATCTATCTATCTTATAGTGCCTTGCATCTATCTATCTATCTATCTATCTATCTATCTATCTATCTATCGATCGATCGATCGATCGATCGATCGATCGATCTATCTATCTATCTATCTATCTATCTATCTATCTATCTATCTATCTATCTATCTATCTATCTATCTATCTATCTATCTATCTATCTATCTATCTATCTATCTATCTATCTAACAATCTATCTATCTATCTATCTATCTATCTATCTATCTATCTATCTATCTATCTATCTATTATATAGTGCCTTTCACATATCTATCTATCTATCTATCTATCTATCTATCTATCTATCTATCTATCTATCTATCTATCTATCTATCTATCTATCTATCTATAAAAATTCCAAGAGTCTGTGCTGACTGCTCATGCATACTGTTTTGTGATAAGCCTATATGCCACTATCCTTTCACATGCATTGACAGGTAAGTCGGGTGGCAAGTTTTTACCATTTACCCTATATAAGTCTATTATATAGTGCCTTTAACATATCTGTCTATCTATATATCTTATAGTGCCTTGCAACTATCTATCTATCTATCTATCTATCTATCTATCTATCTATCTATCTATCTATCTATCTATCTATCTATCTATCTATCTATCTATCTATCTATCTATCTATCTATTATACAGTGCCTTTCACATATCTGTCTATCTAATTCTGCTAACTACACTATCTATCTATCTATCTATCTATCTATCTATCGATCTATCGATCTATCTATCTATCTAT
>NC_041406.2:144196934-144221934 GCF_900747795.2 Erpetoichthys calabaricus | reverse complement strand
AAAGATTCCAAGAGTCTGTGCTGACTGCTGATGCATACTGTTTTGTGATAAGCCTATATGCCACTTTTCATTCATATGCATTGACAGGTAAGTGGTGTGGCAAGTTTTTACTGTTTACCCTATATAAGTCTAATATATAGTTCCTTTCAAATATCTATCTATCTATCTTATAGTGCCTTGCAACAATCTATCTATCTATCTATCTATCTATCTATCTATCTATCTATCTATCTATCTATCTATCTATCTATCTATCTATCTATTATATAGTGCCTTTCACATATCTATCTATCTAATCCTGCTAACTACACTATCTATCTATCTATCTATCTATCTATCTATCTATCTATCTATCTATCTATCTATCTATCTATCTATCTATCTATCTATCTATCTATAAAAATTCCAAGAGTCTGTGCTGACTGCTCATGCATACTGTTTTGTGATAAGCCTATATGCCACTTTCCTTTCACATGCATTGACAGGTAAGTCGGGTGGCAAGTTTTTACCATTTACCCTATATAAGTCTATTATAAAGTGCCTTTAACATATCTGTCTATCTATATATCTTATAGTGCCTTGCAACTATCTATCTATCTATCTATCTATCTATCTATCTATCTATCTATCTATCTATCTATCTATCTATCTATCTATCTATCTATCTATCTATGTATCTATCTATCTATCTATTATATAGTGCCTTTCACATATCTATCTATCTAATCCTGCTAACTACACTATCTATCTATCTATCTATCTATCTATCTATCTATCTATCTATCTATCTATCTATCTATCTATAAAGATTCCAAGAGTCTGTGCTGACTGCTGATGCATACTGTTTTGTGATAAGCCTATATGCCACTTTTCATTCATATGCATTGACAGGTAAATGGTGTGGCAAGTTTTTACTGTTTACCCTATATAAGTCTAATATATAGTGCCTTTCACATATCTATGTTATAGGGCCTTGCAACTATCTATCTATCTATCTATCTATCTATCTATCTATCTATCTATCTATCTATCTATCTATCTATCTATCTATCTATCTATCTATCTATCTATCTATCTATCTATCTATCTATAAAAATTCCAAGAGTCTGTGCTGACTGCTCATGCATACTTTTTTGTGATAAGCCTATATGCCACTTTCCATTCACATGCATTGACAGGTAAGTGGGGTGGCAAGTTTTTACCATTTACCCTATATAAGTCTATTATATAGTGCCTTTAACATATCTGTCTATCTATATATCTTATAGTGCCTTGCAACGATCTATCTATCTATCTATCTATCTATCTATCTATCTATCTATCTATCTATCTATCTATCTATCTATCTATCTATCTATCTATCTATAAAGATTCCAAGAGTCTGTGCTGACTGCTGATGCATACTGTTTTGTGATAAGCCTATATGCCACTTTTCATTCATATGCATTGACAGGTAAGTGGTGTGGCAAGTTTTTACTGTTTACCCTATATAAGTCTAATATATAGTTCCTTTCACATATCTATCTATCTATCTTATAGTGCCTTGCAACAATCTATCTATCTATCTATCTATCTATCTATCTATCTATCTATCTATCTATCTATCTATCTATCTATCTATCTATCTATATATCTATCTATCTATCAATCTATCTATCTATCTATTATATAGTGCCTTTCACATATCTATCTATCTATCTATCTATCTATCTATCTATCTATCTATCTATCTATCTATCTATCTATCTATCTATCTATCTATCTATCTATCTATCTATAAAGATTCCAAGAGTCTGTGCTGACTGCTGATGCATACTGTTTTGTGATAAGCCTATATGCCACTTTTCATTCATATGCATTGACAGGTAAATGGTGTGGCAAGTTTTTACTGTTTACCCTATATAAGTCTAATATATAGTGCCTTTCACATATCTATGTTATAGGGCCTTGCAACTATCTATCTATCTATCTATCTATCTATCTATCTATCTATCTATCTATCTATCTATCTATCTATCTATCTATCTATCTATCTATCTATAAAAATTCCAAGAGTCTGTGCTGACTGCTCATGCATACTTTTTTGTGATAAGCCTATATGCCACTTTCCATTCACATGCATTGACAGGTAAGTGGGGTGGCAAGTTTTTACCATTTACCCTATATAAGTCTATTATATAGTGCCTTTAACATATCTGTCTATCTATATATCTTATAGTGCCTTGCAACGATCTATCTATCTATCTATCTATCTATCTATCTATCTATCTATCTATCTATCTATCTATCTATCTATCTATCTATCTATCTATCTATCTATCTATCTATCTATAAAGATTCCAAGAGTCTGTGCTGACTGCTGATGCATACTGTTTTGTGATAAGCCTATATGCCACTTTTCATTCATATGCATTGACAGGTAAGTGGTGTGGCAAGTGTTTACTGTTTTCCCTATATAAGTCTAATATATAGTGCCTTTCACATATCTATCTATCTATCTTATAGTGCCTTGCAACAATCTATCTATCTATCTATCTATCTATCTATCTATCTATCTATCTATCTATCTATCTATCTATCTATCTATCTATCTATCTATCTATAAAAATTCCAAGAGTCTGTGCTGACTGCTCATGCATACTGTTTTGTGATAAGCCTATATGCCACTTTCCTTTCACATGCATTGACAGGTAAGTCGGGTGGCAAGTTTTTACCATTTACCCTATATAAGTCTATTATATAGTGCCTTTAACATATCTGTCTATCTATATATCTTATAGTGCCTTGCAACTATCTATCTATCTATCTATCTATCTATCTATCTATCTATCTATCTATCTATCTATCTATCTATCTATCTATCTATCTATCTATGTATCTATCTATCTATCTATTATATAGTGCCTTTCACATATCTATCTATCTAATCCTGCTAACTACACTATCTATCTATCTATCTATCTATCTATCTATCTATCTATCTATCTATCTATCTATCTATCTATCTATCTATCTATCTATCTATCTATAAAGATTCCAAGAGTCTGTGCTGACTGCTGATGCATACTGTTTTGTGATTAGCCTATATGCCACTTTTCATTCATATGCATTGACAGGTAAGTGGGTTGGCAAGTTTTGACTGTTTACCCTATATAAGTCTAATATATAGTGCCTTTCACATATCTATCTATCTTATAGTGCCTTGCATCTATCTATCTATCTATCTATCTATCTATCTATCTATCTATCTATCTATCTATCTATCTATCTATCTATCTATCTATCTATCTATCTATCTATCTATCTATCTATCATATAGTGCCTTTCACATATCTATCTATCTATCTATCTATCTATCTATCTATCTATCTATCTATCTATCTATCTATCTATCTATCTATCTATCTATCTATCTATCTATTATATAGTGCCTTTCACATATCTATCTATCTAATCCTGCTAACTACACTATCTATCTATCTATCTATCTATCTATCTATCTATCTATCTATCTATCTATCTATCTATCTATCTATCTATCTATCTATCTATAAAAATTCCAAGAGTCTGTGCTGACTGCTCATGCATACTGTTTTGTGATAAGCCTATATGCCACTTTCCTTTCACATGCATTGACAGGTAAGTCGGGTGGCAAGTTTTTACCATTTACCCTATATAAGTCTATTATAAAGTGCCTTTAACATATCTGTCTATCTATATATCTTATAGTGCCTTGCAACTATCTATCTATCTATCTATCTATCTATCTATCTATCTATCTATCTATCTATCTATCTATCTATGTATCTATCTATCTATCTATTATATAGTGCCTTTCACATATCTATCTATCTAATCCTGCTAACTACACTATCTATCTATCTATCTATCTATCTATCTATCTATCTATCTATCTATCTATCTATCTATCTATCTATCTATCTATCTATCTATAAAGATTCCAAGAGTCTGTGCTGACTGCTGATGCATACTGTTTTGTGATTAGCCTATATGCCACTTTCCATTCACATGCATTGACAGGTAAGTGGGGTGGCAAGTTTTTACCATTTACCCTATATAAGTCTATTATATAGTGCCTTTAACATATCTGTCTATCTATATATCTTATAGTGCCTTGCAACGATCTATCTATCTATCTATCTATCTATCTATCTATCTATCTATCTATCTATCTATCTATCTATCTATCTATCTATCTATCTATCTATCTATCTATTATATAGTGCCTTTCACATATCTATCTATCTAATCCTGCTAACTACACTATCTATCTATCTATCTATCTATCTATCTATCTATCTATCTATCTATCTATCTATCTATCTATCTATCTATCTATCTATAAAAATTCCAAGAGTCTGTGCTGACTGCTCATGCATACTGTTTTGTGATAAGCCTATATGCCACTTTCCTTTCACATGCATTGACAGGTAAGTCGGGTGGCAAGTTTTTACCATTTACCCTATATAAGTCTATTATAAAGTGCCTTTAACATATCTGTCTATCTATATATCTTATAGTGCCTTGCAACTATCTATCTATCTATCTATCTATCTATCTATCTATCTATCTATCTATCTATCTATCTATCTATCTATCTATCTATCTATGTATCTATCTATCTATCTATTATATAGTGCCTTTCACATATCTATCTATCTAATCCTGCTAACTACACTATCTATCTATCTATCTATCTATCTATCTATCTATCTATCTATCTATCTATCTATCTATCTATCTATCTATCTATCTATAAAGATTCCAAGAGTCTGTGCTGACTGCTGATGCATACTGTTTTGTGATTAGCCTATATGCCACTTTCCATTCACATGCATTGACAGGTAAGTGGGGTGGCAAGTTTTTACCATTTACCCTATATAAGTCTATTATATAGTGCCTTTAACATATCTGTCTATCTATATATCTTATAGTGCCTTGCAACGATCTATCTATCTATCTATCTATCTATCTATCTATCTATCTATCTATCTATCTATCTATCTATCTATCTATAAAGATTCCAAGAGTCTGTGCTGACTGCTGATGCATACTGTTTTGTGATAAGCCTATATGCCACTTTTCATTCATATGCATTGACAGGTAAGTGGTGTGGCAAGTTTTTACTGTTTACCCTATATAAGTCTAATATATAGTTCCTTTCACATATCTATCTATCTATCTTATAGTGCCTTGCAACAATCTATCTATCTATCTATCTATCTATCTATCTATCTATCTATCTATCTATCTATCTATCTATCTATCTATCTATCTATCTATCTATCTATCTATCAATCTATCTATCTATCTATTATATAGTGCCTTTCACATATCTGTCTATCTATCTATCTATCTATCTATCTATCTATCTATCTATCTATCTATCTATCTATCTATCTATCTATCTATCTATCTATAAAGATTCCAAGAGTCTGTGCTGACTGCTGATGCATACTGTTTTGTGATAAGCCTATATGCCACTTTTCATTCATATGCATTGACAGGTAAGTGGGTTGGCAAGTTTTTACTGTTTACCCTATATAAGTCTAATATATAGTGCCTTTCACATATCTATGTTATAGGGCCTTGCAACTATCTATCTATCTATCTATCTATCTATCTATCTATCTATCTATCTATCTATCTATCTATCTATCTATCTATCTATCTATCTATCTATCTATAAAAATTCCAAGAGTCTGTGCTGACTGCTCATGCATACTTTTTTGTGATAAGCCTATATGCCACTTTCCATTCACATGCATTGACAGGTAAGTGGGGTGGCAAGTTTTTACCATTTACCCTATATAAGTCTATTATATAGTGCCTTTAACATATCTGTCTATCTATATATCTTATAGTGCCTTGCAACGATCTATCTATCTATCTATCTATCTATCTATCTATCTATCTATCTATCTATCTATCTATCTATCTATCTATCTATCTATCTATCTATCTATAAAGATTCCAAGAGTCTGTGCTGACTGCTGATGCATACTGTTTTGTGATAAGCCTATATGCCACTTTTCATTCATATGCATTGACAGGTAAGTGGTGTGGCAAGTGTTTACTGTTTTCCCTATATAAGTCTAATATATAGTGCCTTTCACATATCTATCTATCTATCTTATAGTGCCTTGCAACAATCTATCTATCTATCTATCTATCTATCTATCTATCTATCTATCTATCTATCTATCTATCTATCTATCTATCTATCTATCTATCTATCTATCTATCTATCTATAAAAATTCCAAGAGTCTGTGCTGACTGCTCATGCATACTGTTTTGTGATAAGCCTATATGCCACTTTCCTTTCACATGCATTGACAGGTAAGTCGGGTGGCAAGTTTTTACCATTTACCCTATATAAGTCTATTATATAGTGCCTTTAACATATCTGTCTATCTATATATCTTATAGTGCCTTGCAACTATCTATCTATCTATCTATCTATCTATCTATCTATCTATCTATCTATCTATCTATCTATCTATCTATCTATCTATCTATCTATCTATCTATCTATCTATTATATAGTGCCTTTCACATATCTATCTATCTAATCCTGCTAACTACACTATCTATCTATCTATCTATCTATCTATCTATCTATCTATCTATCTATCTATCTATCTATCTATCTATCTATCTATCTATCTATCTATCTATCTATCTATCTATAAAGATTCCAAGAGTCTGTGCTGACTGCTGATGCATACTGTTTTGTGATTAGCCTATATGCCACTTTTCATTCATATGCATTGACAGGTAAGTGGGTTGGCAAGTTTTGACTGTTTACCCTATATAAGTCTAATATATAGTGCCTTTCACATATCTATCTATCTTATAGTGCCTTGCATCTATCTATCTATCTATCTATCTATCTATCTATCTATCTATCTATCTATCTATCTATCTATCTATCTATCTATCTATCTATCTATTATATAGTGCCTTTCACATATCTATCTATCTATCTATCTATCTATCTATCTATCTATCTATCTATCTATCTATCTATCTATCTATCTATCTATCTATCTATCTATCTATCTATTATATAGTGCCTTTCACATATCTATCTATCTAATCCTGCTAACTACACTATCTATCTATCTATCTATCTATCTATCTATCTATCTATCTATCTATCTATCTATCTATCTATCTATCTATCTATCTATCTATAAAAATTCCAAGAGTCTGTGCTGACTGCTCATGCATACTGTTTTGTGATAAGCCTATATGCCACTTTCCTTTCACATGCATTGACAGGTAAGTCGGGTGGCAAGTTTTTACCATTTACCCTATATAAGTCTATTATAAAGTGCCTTTAACATATCTGTCTATCTATATATCTTATAGTGCCTTGCAACTATCTATCTATCTATCTATCTATCTATCTATCTATCTATCTATCTATCTATCTATCTATCTATCTATCTATCTATCTATGTATCTATCTATCTATCTATTATATAGTGCCTTTCACATATCTATCTATCTAATCCTGCTAACTACACTATCTATCTATCTATCTATCTATCTATCTATCTATCTATCTATCTATCTATCTATCTATCTATCTATCTATCTATCTATCTATCTATCTATAAAGATTCCAAGAGTCTGTGCTGACTGCTGATGCATACTGTTTTGTGATTAGCCTATATGCCACTTTTCATTCATATGCATTGACAGGTAAGTGGGTTGGCAAGTTTTGACTGTTTACCCTATATAAGTCTAATATATAGTGCCTTTCACATATCTATCTATCTTATAGTGCCTTGCATCTATCTATCTATCTATCTATCTATCTATCTATCTATCTATCTATCTATCTATCTATCTATCTATCTATTATATAGTGCCTTTCACATATCTATCTATCTATCTATCTATCTATCTATCTATCTATCTATCTATCTATCTATCTATCTATCTATCTATCTATCTATCTATCTATCTATCTATCTATAAAAATTCCAAGAGTCTGTGCTGACTGCTCATGCATACTTTTTTGTGATAAGCCTATATGCCACTTTCAATTCACATGCATTGACAGGTAAGTGGGGTGGCAAGTTTTTACCATTTACACTATATAAGTCTATTATATAGTGCCTTTAACATATCTGTCTATCTATATATCTTACAGTGCCTTGCAACTATCTATCTATCTATCTATCTATCTATCTATCTATCTATCTATCTATCTATCTATCTATCTATCTATCTATCTATCTATCTATCTATCTATCTATCTATCTATCTATCTATCTATCTATAAAAATTCCAAGAGTCTGTGCTGACTGCTCATGCATACTGTTTTGTGATAAGCCTATATGCCACTTTCCTTTCACATGCATTGACAGGTAAGTGGGGTGGCAAGTTTTTACCATTTACCCTATATAAGTCTATTATATAGTGCCTTTAACATATCTGTCTATCTATATATCTTATAGTGCCTTGCAACTATCTATCTATCTATCTATCTATCTATCTATCTATCTATCTATCTATCTATCTATCTATCTATCTATCTATCTATCTATCTATCTATCTATAAAGATTCCAAGAGTCTGTGCTGACTGCTGATGCATACTGTTTTGTGATAAGCCTATATGCCACTTTTCATTCATATGCATTGACAGGTAAGTGGTGTGGCAAGTTTTTACTGTTTACCCTATATAAGTCTAATATATAGTGCCTTTCACATTCTATCTATCTATCTTATAGTGCCTTGCAACAATCAATCTATCTATCTATCTATCTATCTATCTATCTATCTATCTATCTATCTATCTATCTATCTATCTATCTATCTATCTATCTATCTATTATATAGTGCCTTTCACATATCTATCTATCTAATCCTGCTAACTACACTATCTATCTATCTATCTATCTATCTATCTATCTATCTATCTATCTATCTATCTATCTATCTATCTATCTATCTATCTATCTATCTATAAAGATTCCAAGAGTCTGTGCTGACTGCTGATGCATACTGTTTTGTGATTAGCCTATATGCCACTTTTCATTCATATGCATTGACAGGTAAGTGGGGTGGCAAGTTTTGACTATTTACCCTATATAAGTCTAATATATAGTGCCTTTCACATATCTATCTATCTTATAGTGCCTTGCATCTATCTATCTATCTATCTATCTATCTATCTATCTATCTATCTATCTATCTATCTATCTATCTATCTATCTATCTATCTATCTATTATATAGTGCATTTTACATATCTATCTATCTATCTATCTATCTATCTATCTATCTATCTATCTATCTATCTATCTATCTATCTATCTATCTATCTATCTATCTATCTATAAAAATTCCAAGAGTCTGTGCTGACTGCTCATGCATACTGTTTTGTGATAAGCCTATATGCCACTTTCCTTTCACATGCATTGACAGGTAAGTGGGGTGGCAAGTTTTTACCATTTACCCTATATAAGTCTATTATATAGTGCCTTTAACATATCTGTCTATCTATATATCTTATAGTGCCTTGCAACTATCTATCTATCTATCTATCTATCTATCTATCTATCTATCTATCTATCTATCTATCTATCTATCTATCTATCTATCTATCTATCTATCTATCTATCTATAAAGATTCCAAGAGTCTGTGCTGACTGCTGATGCATAATGTTTTGTGATAAGCCTATATGCCACTTTTTATTCATATGCATTGACAGGTAAGTGGGGTGGCAAGTTTTTACCGTTTACCCTATATAAGTCTATTCTATAGTGCCTTTCAAATATCTGTCTATCTTATAGTGCCTTGCATCTATCTATCTATCTATCTATCTATCTATCTATCTATCTATCTATCTATCTATCTATCTATCTATCTATCTATCTATCTATCTATCTATCTATCTCCTTCCTGTTTCGCTGTCGCTGTGCATGCTGGGTGGTTGTTTCGCGTGTTTGCGAGTGTGCCTCTTGGTGGACGTGGTGCGCTGAGTGTGGTTTTTCTTTTTTCTTCTGATATTCTATATTCTTATTTCTATCTTTCTTTGGTGTAAACAGATAAAACTTGTTTTGTACTGAGTGGCTTAGGCCACGGCAGCCGCAATGGCTGCGAATCTTGAGCGTCTAAGCCGCCGCCATGGGATTAAACTTTTATCGGAGGAGTTTGTCCCTTTGGAGGCGGGGGTTTTGGCGGTTGGCGAAGTGATAGGATGTTAGAATATCAAGTCGGCTTCACGAATGAGCGGGTCCATCGTTGTTTTTTTGAGCTCTGTGGATTTAGTTCCCATTGTGGTTGAGAAGGGGGTTGTTATAAATGGCTCCTTTGTACAGGTTTCCCCTTTAGCCGTCCCGTCACGCAGAGTGACAATTTCGAATGCGCCGCCCTTTCTCAAGAACGAAACTATAGCAGAAGAGTTGGAGCGGCATGGGCGTTTGGTGTCTAAAATTCGATATATTCCTTTAGGTTGTAAATCGCCAGATCTAAAACATGTCTTGTCTTTCAGAAGACAAGTTTATATGGTTTTAAATAGAGTGGACGATGACTTAAACGTGGCAATGAAGTTTAGAGTGGAAGGTTTCGATTATGTGATATTCGTCACTTCTAACGAAATGAAATGTTTTGGGTGTGGGAGTGAAGCCCATTTAATCAAACAGTGTCCTGAGAAACAACATGGACACAAGAAAACTGACCCTGAAGTTACAGAAAAAGAGGGGCAGGAAGTGAAAGATCGTCCTGTAGTGGCTAATGGCGCAGAGGCGCTTGTAGAGGCGCGGGGTGTTAAGAATAGAAATGCCTCAAGATTTGAGGGGCAAGAGGATCAGGTGCCTCCCAGGGATGAGCCGAATGAAGGCGGTAGTAAGACGGAAGGTCAAACAACAACAACAACAGCAGCAGCAGAAAGTGTGTGGGGAGACATAGACATGGACGAGGGAGGCAGCAACGAGCCTGAGGAAAAGGGTGAATTTAAATGTCCTGCTCAAAAGAGGCAAGGTGAAAGAGAAGAGCGGGCACGTAAGAAATTTGTTTTAAGTCAGGGCTTGGGGGTCATTGGAGAGGATCCCACCTATGGTCCTTGTCAGGAGGATGTTCCCGTCTACGCGGAGACGGCCGATGACGGATCAATTGCGGGGAATGTCGGGGAAGAAACTGATGACGGTAATATCTCTGATGGGTCTGCTGCCTCGGAGCCCCCAGAGTTAAAAGCCAGGGGGGGTTACAGCGCTCAAAGTGTAAAAGAGTTTTTGGTGAATACCGCCGGTAAAAAGGGGGTGGACGTGGTTGAGTTTTTTCCAGACATTGACCTCTTTATATCGTCAATCCGCGGGTTGCGGCGGGACAAAGCAGCCTCCGCGATGTTTGATGTTAAAGAGCTCGTGAGGCTCAAGAACTTAACCAGCAAACTGAGGAAACAGTCCAATTTAAACACCTCCTAATGGCTAAGCCCCCTGTTAAATTCACTCCACAGTATTTGTGGTGGTCCCTGTGTTTCATTGTGTGTTCATCCATATATTCAGGTGTTATGGCAAGTGTACAAATAGGAACCCTAAATATTAATGGGGGGAGAAGTCCTGATAAGAGGGTCGCACTTTTTGATTTTATAAGACAAAAAGATTTGAATGTCACCTTTCTACAAGAAACCCACATTGATGAGCATAATCAGTGGGAGTGGAGCAGGGATTGGAAAGGGGACATTTTCTTTAGCAATGGGACAAATGTTAGTGCTGGAGTGGCCATTTTATTTCTTGGAGGGCTTCAGGTAGAAGTCTGCAGGACTGATGAGTTGGTGAAAGGGAGACTCTTGAAAGTGTCAGTAAAACTTCAAGGCAGCGTCGTCACTTTTATTAATGTGTACGCCCCGAATGAGGGTGAGGAGAGGCTCCACTTCTTTACCAAGTTAAGAGATCTTTTATCAAAGTGTGACCCTGAGGAAGTGGTGGTGTTAGGTGGTTATTTTAATTGTACACTTGACTCAAGGATGGATAGAAACAATGGACTGGAACAGCACCCTCGCTCAGTGCGAGCTCTGGGAAAAATAATTAAGGACTTTGGGCTGGAAGATGTATGGAGGTCTAAAAATGAGACTTGTCGGCAATACACGTGGGGGAGGACGAGTGGAAACACGATCTCAATGGCGAGACTCGATCATTTTTACAGTTTTAAGCACCTGTTAGGGTTATTTAAAGTGTGCTCTATTGTGCCTACTGGTTTCTCCGATCACAGTCTGGTGTGTTGTTCACTTCTTTTTAACGTGTACAGACCCCGTAGTCCACACTGGCATTTTAACACACTCCTCCTTAAAGATCAGAACTTTAAAGAGTTGTTTGTTCATTTCTGGGGAGGTTGGAAGGCTATGAAGAAGGAGTTCACCAGCTTACAACTGTGGTGGGAGGTTGGGAAGAGTCACATCCGGGCTTTGTGTCAGGAGTATACCAGAAATGTCACCCAAGTATTGCGGTCAGAAATGGCAGCTTTGGAATATCAAATAGCTGAGCTTCAACAACAACTAGAGAAGGGTCCAAATGAGCAGCTGCAGGCGAGCCTGACTACTGCTAAACTGGGGTTGGCCCACCTGCTTGAGACCAGGGCTCAGGGGGCTTTAGTGAGGGCCTGCTTTCAGCGGTTGAATGAGATGGATGCACCAACGCAGTACTTTTTTGGGTTGGAGAAAAAAAACTCGCAGAGTAAACTCTTACATTGCATAAGAACACCTGATGGCAGAGAGACACAAGAGCCAAGTGAAATAAGGCAGGTGGTCCGCGAATTTTATGAACTTTTGTTTGCTGCAGATGGAGATGGTGGCAGTGAAGACCAACAGGCTTTTTTGCAGGACTTACCACAGCTCCCCAACGCAGACGTGGCAGATATAAATAGTGAGGTGACCTTTGCAGAACTCACCACAGCCCTGGGACAGCTGAATACAGGGAAGGTCCCGGGAATCGATGGCATTCCAGTGGAATTTTACAAAGAGTTCTGGGATGTCATTGGTCTGGACTTGTTGGAAGTGTTTCAGTGGAGTTTTAAAACTGGTTTGTTACCTCAAAGCTGCCGTAGAGCTGTGATCACGCTGCTACCAAAGAAGGGAGACTTGTGTCTCATTAAGAACTGGCGGCCAGTGTCTCTCTTATGTGCAGATTATAAAGTTCTCTCCAAAGCCTTAGCCACAGGATGGTCCAGGTTTTGGGGAGATAACATTTTTTTAATTCGGGACATTTTATCTGCTGCAAAACTGTTTGGTTTTCGGACTGGTCTTATTTTTCTCGACCAGGAAAAAGCTTTTGATAGGGTCAGTCACTCTTTTTTATGGAATACCATGAAGGCTTTTGGGTTTGGGGAATCTTTTATTAATTATATTCGATTGCTTTATAGTGACATTTCTGGTATAATCAAGGTCAATGGTGGTTTGTGCGCACCTTTCGGCGTCAGAAGAGGAGTCAGACAGGGCTGCTCTTTGTCTGGTATGTTGTATGCTCTGGCGTTGGAGCCTTTCCTGGTGCACCTGAGGAAGGTGCTGACTGGTCTCACCATCCCCAACTGCAACATGGACTCTGTGAAAGTCACGGCTTATGCTGATGATCTCACAGTTGTCATCAAAGACCAGAAGGATTTGGACAAACTAACGAACTGTCTGCGAAATTACAGTAAAGCGTCTTCGGCCAAAATTAACTGGAATAAAAGCAGTGCAGTGCTGGTTGGGAACTGGACAGGATGTAGTCCTCCTCGACTGGAAGGGGGTCTGCAGTGGACCACTGGGGGTTTCCTGTACTTGGGAGTCCATCTCGGAGATGACCACTACATCCAAAAAAACTGGGAGGGTCTGTTGGACAAGGTTACAGCTCGGCTCGCTAAGTGGAAGTGGATACTCCCTCAGTTATCTTATAGAGGACGGATGCTGGTAATTAATAACTTGGTGACCTCCAGCCTGTGGCACAAATGTATTTGTCTGCAACCTCCACCTGTGCTTGTTCAGCAGATACAAGAAGCGATCATGGATTTCTTTTGGAATGGTACCCATTGGATACGGAAGGGCGTTCTTTTCTTGCCGTTGGATGAAGGCGGACAAGGACTTGTTGACATTACCAGCAGGATTGCTGCTTTCCGCCTTCAGACCATTCAGAAACTGCTGTACTCTGTTGAGCAGAGCCAGTGGATGAACTTGGCCGTACTTTTTTTTAAACAGGCCAGGCATATGGGACTTGGTAAAAGTTTACTGCTCTGCCATTTTGATAAGATCGGGACTTTACATGTGCCAGAGTTTTATAAAAGCCTTCTAGCAGCATGGCAACTGCTGTCGATCAAAAAGGACTGTGATGACCTTTCCTCTTTTTGGGTCCTTGATGAACCGCTGCTCTACAATCCTGCTGTTGGCACTGCTACTGGACTTTCTGAAAACTTTATTCATCATTTCATAATACATAGAATAACCACAATAAAAGACATAATTGACTGGGAAAATTACACTTGGAAAAGTGCACAGGTGGTAGCAGAGGAGACAGGAGTGCACTCATTGCGCCTCATGGAGAAGTTTCTGTGTAAGATAAGATCATCACTGGACAGGGAATCCATGACACTCCTGCACAGAATGTTCACCTCACGACTGAAACCAACTGACGAAACGCCTTTTCCAACACTTACTGTATCTCCAGCTGTTGAACTGAGGGACGGTGAGACCGATGTTTTAACATTACGTTCTCTTGAGGCGTTATCTCTGCCTACGGTGCCGGGGAAGCAGCTTTATAGGATCTGCGTGAAGGTGAACAACCTGGAACAGCTGAGGACACGAAGACATGACACACCTTGGAGAGACAAACTCGGAGCCCTTCAAGGACTGAACCCCGCCTGGAGGTCGTTGTATAAGCCACCATTGGCCAGTAGGGTGGGAGACCTACAGTGGAGGTTGGTGCATGGGATATTAGCGGTGAACTCCGTCTTATCGATTATATGTCCAGGGGTTTCTGATTGCTGTCCTTTTTGTGGTCTGCGGGAAACTGTGTTTCATGCTTTTATGTACTGTGGGAGACTCCAGAGCTTCTTTAGTATAATTGAAAGAATAGTAGAAGGGCTGGGGGTCCCGTATAATAGCACGGTGTTTGTGTTTGGGGTGAAAATTACAAGACAAACCAGAGAAATTATGAATTTAATTAATTTTATTATCGGGCAGGCAAAACTGTCAATATGGAAGACACGTAAAAACAAAATTACTGGGAGTGGGATTTAAGATGTTGTTGTCTTTTTTAGAAAAGTGTGTGAAAGTAGAATATTGGTGGATATCTATTTTTATAAGTCTACAAATAATTTAGCACAGTTTAAAGAATTCTGGTGCGTAAATAATGTCCTTTGTAAATGTGCTGATGATTATTATTTACAATTTGTACTCTGAGTTTGGTGTTTTACTTATTTGTAGATTTGAGATAATAAAGAATACTAAGGATAAGTGGGATTGGAGGGTGGAAACAATGGGAGGGATTAGATAAATATATATTTTATTCTAAGAACAATTCTGAGTATGTAATGTTTTTGATACTGAATATTCATCAATAGGAATGTGTATATATGTTTTCTGTTAGACTTAAGATTGCGTTTGGTTTACTGTTATGTAAAAAAAACTCTATCTATCTATCTATCTATCTATCTATCTATCTATCTATCTATCTATCTATCTATCTATCTATCTATCTATCTATCTAATCCTGCCAACTATCTATCTATCTATCTATCTATCTATCTATCTATCTATCTATCTATCTATCTATCTATCTATCTATCTATCTATCTATCTATCTATTATATAGTGCCTGTCACATATCTATCTATCTATCTATCTATCTATCTATCTATCTATCTATCTATCTATCTATCTATCTATCTATCTATCTATCTATCTAATCCTGCCAACTATCTATCTATCTATCTATCTATCTATCTATCTATCTATCTATCTATCTATCTATCTATCTATCTATCTATCTATCTATCTATCTATCTATTATATAGTGCCTGTCACATATCTATCTATCTATCTATCTATCTATCTATCTATCTATCTATCTATCTATCTATCTATCTATCTATCTATCTATCTATCTATCTATCTATCTATCTATCTATCTATCTATCTAATCCTGCTAACTTCACTATCTATCTATCTATCTATCTATCTATCTATCTATCTATCTATCTATCTATCTATCTATCTATCTATCTATCTATCTATCTATGTATCTATCAAGATTCCAAGAGTCTGTGCTGACTGCTCATGCATACTGTTTTGTGATAAGCCTATATGCCACTTTCCATTCACATGCATTGACAGGTAAGTGGGGTGGCAAGTTTTTACCATTTACCCTATATAAGTCTATTATATAGTGCCTTTAACATATCTGTCTATCTATATATCTTATAGTGCCTTGCAACTATCTATCTATCTATCTATCTATCTATCTATCTATCTATCTATCTATCTATCTATCTATCTATCTAATCCTGCCAACTACACTATCTATCTATCTATCTATCTATCTATCTATCTATCTATCTATCTATCTATCTATCTATCTATCTATCTATCTATCTATTATATAGTGCCTGTCACATATCTATCTGATCCTGCTAACTACACTATCTATCTATCTATCTATCTATCTATCTATCTATCTATCTATCTATCTATCTATCTATCTATCTATCTATCTATCTATCTATCTATCTATCTATCTATCTATCTATCAAGATTCCAAGAGTCTATGCTGACTGCTGATGCATAGTGTTTTGTGATAAGCCTGTATGCCACTTTTCATTCATTGCATTGACAGGTAAGTGGGGTGGCAAGTTTTTACCATTTACCCTATATAAGTCTATTATATCGTGCCTTTCACATGTCTATCTATCTTTCTTATAGTGCCTTGCATCTATCTATCTATCTATCTATCTATCTATCTATCTATCTATCTATCTATCTATCTATCTATCTATCTATCTATCTATCTATCTATCTATCTATCTATGTCTGTGTGTGCTTTTTGTGTATTTTCATTTCCACTATAAAACGTTCTGTTTGCTGTTGAGGTAACTCAGTTAAAAAATAACAAATTTTGAATTTAATGCCAGAAACGAACAACTGAGAAATGCAATAACCAAAACTAGTCCAATTTCTTAGCTTGTCCACAAATGTAGGCCACACACCCTCATTTGCCTTTGCTTTCTTCCCATTAACGTGCCCACCCTGTACTTACCAATAAATAAACATGCAGATGATGCCAACTGTAATGGCAATCTGAACCATCAGCGTTAAGTAGACCTTCCTGATAAAAGCTGCAGAACATGAAACAAAGAACAAGTGATGGAGACGTCTTATCAGCTGGTATATTTTTCATGCAATTTCAAGCCAATGCTTTGTTGTTCTTTCTTTACACTTTTCACGGAAACAGAAAAAACTGAATTGGAGGAGCTGATTTGCATGCAATGTTATTGGATTTGACAGCAAGACAGAAGTCCTGTAAGAGCGACCTAAGTACTGAACAAAGTGTCTTAGACACTTGAGGTAGTTCACGCACATCTTTGTCTTAGATGGTTATTTGACGTCTTCTTGATTAATGTGTCAATAGGAAAGAAAGAGGGGATTTTAGAGCTCTATATGTTTCTTTCACAAAAAGTTAAGGAATCCAATTCAATATTTGAATTTGAATATATATATATATATACATTTATTTGGTTCATGGTTCCTTACCTGGCCAGGAGTTGTCAGGTAGACGGGCAGCCCATTCCCCACCTCCGCCAATATAAAGTGTCGCGGTGGGACTGGACTAAAGAACCTTACCTGGCTGGGAAGCCACTTCAATGAAGGGATGGGGGAGACACCCTGCCAGTACTTTCTGCTAGCACAACACACTAAATGGCAGCATCCTTGGACTGTGGTACCTGGGCTTGGAACTGTAGTCCCATGGAGCAGCCCTTTTGGGTTCCATGGGTGCAACACGGAATAATGGACCCTATTTTGTGGGGCTTCTGCCTGCTTTCTACGTGTAACGTCTTAGAAATGCTCCTGGGTCTTTTATGAATGAAGCCATTCTGCCTCACCCAGATTAGTTGGAGTCAGGTAGAAGAGGACAAAGCTCACCTAGGAGGAATGGAGGAAGAAAGAGAAGAAGAGAAGTGTAGTTGAGCTTGGAGTTTGACAAGAAACCCGTCGGGTGGTATTTTGCTGTAGTAAACCACTTATTTAAACTTGGGACTTGTTTTTGGGGCTCTCTAGCACCCTCTATAGGTAAATGTTGTCACATACAAGTGCTATGGGAGCATTTGGAGGAAAAACCTAACAAAGTTAATTTTGCCTTATCACCCTTTGCCTCTGGAGTGGAGGAAGCAACCGTTGAGGACACCTGACGTCACTTGTGCTCCATCTCCAGGAGCCTCGTCCCTTCAGCTTGGTCTGCTAAATAAGAACGAAGCAAACCAGAAGTCTGAAGGAGCCAGCATCCTTAGGAGTGCCCTCACCAGTGTTATCACAGACACCAGGACAGTCCCTTGTACTTTCTTTAAGCTTCTAACAAGTTGGCCATTAAGCAGGGAATACATTGAGGACCCCAACCCTTTACCTTGTCCTGTCTGATTCTGACTCCAGACACTGTAAAGTTTATATATATATATAATATAAGTGGGTCATTTCTTAATCCATTTCAGGGTCATGTGGGCAGCACTGGGCACAGTGCTGGGACTAACTCTGAATGGAATGCCAGCCCTTGATAGGGGGGGACCTCACAAAGAGAGAAATTAAAGGAATTAGAAAAATGAATCGTCTTCCACCCCGTCAATTATCTACTGAACAAAAAACTGCAGTTGTAGCTGAACTGTTGTCATCGTCCATGTCCACTCAGGGGACAATCAAGTCAAATTCCTCGTTATTTCTGTTGAAACAGAAGGGTCACCTGGTAAAGCACCACTTTTGACGATGATGATGGGATGGACTCCTCGCACTGTGAATATCAGGACCACATATGCAGTGTGGTAACACCAATACACCAACAGCTTGTGCTCTAATTGAATGATTTGAATTATACGCCACTCGGTTGTACTCCCCACTAAAGAGTGAGCGGAGTGGCAGTGTGCTATTTGATAAACCGTGATAGCTGACATATGTCACATGTATATGACTTACAAACATACATGACGGTGCGTACTTGCCTCGTCTGACAGTCTTCTCCGTGAAGCAGTTGTCAGGAAGGTTATTGGAATACGCGGGGGGCGCGTCGACCCCTGCAGGACCCGGATCTTGTACAAAGTTTCCATACTGGTGTCCTGAGTCGTACTGGGAATTGGGGTACACCGTGGCATTGTTTCCTTGGCTGGTCTGGAGTGGCGTGGCATGCTTCCAATAGTCGTTCTCTTGGTCACCCCTTGCCGATGGATACTGTGCCGTCGTTTGGTCTGCCATGCTGTAGTTTGGCACTATGCTTCCAACTGGCACTTGGGTTTTGTCCGTTTCCATGTGGTGCCCAATTCTGTTTTATTTCTACAAGATAAAAAGAAGATAAAAGATTGAACTCCCTTAGAGCAGAAGGGGGCTGCCCTGATGCTGAGGATGGGTGGAGATACTGAGCTAAAGTCTGCTGGTAAGGACCTCATTAGGTGGGCATGCGAGTTTTTGAATTACAAATTATATTAGGGTAAACGGGTGGCATGATGGCACAGTAGGTGACACTGCCACCTCAAGGTCCGGGTGTCTTGGAAGTGTCTGTGTCAGTGTGTGGGCTTTCTGACCAGGGTTCATTCTGTCCTTGTGCCCAGTGCTGCTCGGACAGGCTGCAGCTCCCCGGGCCCTGGATCAAGAGTGTAAAACATTTGTATGATTTTTTAGAAATGACTGAGTTTAATTCACTGTTATGGTTTCCTAATTGAGATTAACCGCTATCGTATTTATTCATTATAGAACACACGACTTTATTGCTAAATGAAAGGAACTCTTAAAGCCGTTAGAATTGTGCATCTACGTAACAATGATATAAAGGTTATAATTAAATAGGCCATCATTGTTGGAATGAATGGGCGGCACGGTGGCGCAGTGAGTAGCGCTGCTGCCTCGCAGTTAGGAGACCCGTCTGGGTTCGCTTCCCTGTGTGGAGTTTGCATGTTCTCCCCGTGTCTATGTGGGTTTCCTCCCACAGTCCAAAGACATGCAGGTTAGGTGCATTGGCGATCCTCAGTTGTGCTTGGTGTGTGGGTGTGTAGGTGTGTGTGCCCTGTGGTGGGCTGGTAACCCTGCCCAGGATTTGTTCCTGCCTTGCATCCTGTGCTGGCTGGGTTTGGCTCCAGCAGACCCCCGTGACCCTGTGTTAGGATATAGCGGGTTGGATAATGACTGACTGACTGACAGTTGGAATGGATAAAGTTTGGGGGAGGCAGTGACCCCCATACCCCATACACAACCACCCAGACTCCATTCCCAGGTTCAAAAGAATTTTTATTTAAACTAAATATCATTCAACAGGCATTTTTCTCTACAAAATGAAAGACAATGTGAGATTTGTCCTGTTTGTCCTCTGACTCACTGGGTGACATGGAGGGCTCACTTCTGCCTTGTGCCAAGTGCTCCTGTGCAGGACTCAGCCACCCTGAACTGGTTTAGGCTGGCTCATTAACAACAGGAGGCCATCTTTAATGCCAGTGATTTATTTTATTAATGTGGCGCCATATTATCAGAATGAGCAAAGACCTATAAATTAATTTGATTTGCGATGCTTGTGCCAGCCCCCACCAGGCAGTTTGAGTAACACTGCCAGTTATTTTAATTGCCCTCATTTAGATAACATTATGGAAAGGCTATCTTATAGTACATTTAAAGCCTAGGTAATAGACTTAATGGCTATGAAAGCTGGAAACTATCCTAGCATCACTGGGTGCAAGGTGAGCACCTTCTCTGGACGGGGGTCCACAGGCCCAGCTCTGGTGTGGGGGGGGGGTCATTTAGCAGGGGTAAGTCCACCGCCGAACCCGTCTCCCCCATAAAGCATGTGGAGTGAGACGATGAGGCAATGGCCGCAGGCAGCACTTCGGAAAGGGCGTCATTGTCACGTAACGTTATGAAGCGTCAAGTGTGAACCCCAAGAATTACAAACAACTTATTGATTGACTCTGGAGAGTGAGGCCGACAGAAGTCGTGATGGCAAAAATGCAACGAGAATGAAAGTGAAGAGCATAATCATCAAGTCACCGACGGAGGTGACCAACAGGGGACGGGGAAGCGGAGTGTCAGTTCAGGTTTTAACGTCGACGATTCTACCTGGAAGGGAAACGTTTGAAATGTAGTCGCTGTCAACCGTTGCAGGCGTGAGGCTGTGTTGACCATTTAATTGTACTTTGTACTTTACCATATATGTGTGTCCCATGCTCTGCCAGCTTGAGGAGGGTGATGATGATGATGATGATGTTGATTCTTCTCCTCATTTTCATTGCTCGTTTACTAAAACAAGCTTGATGGTACAATGGTCAGTCCACCTGTTTCGATAGCGTTCTACTTTTACGAACGTCTCATTAAACGATATGCCTTATGTATTCATCTTGTCGCTTTTATGTTTCGGACATTATAGCCCTTCCATCCCTCATTCTTTTACCTTCTTCTTGCCTTTTCTTCATCGGACATTCCAGCCCTATTGCGGACCCGTGGACATGCATCACATGGTTTACTATCTTACACCGGCCACTTATCTTTGCTCATTAGACATTCTCGACCTCTTGTGGACACCTGGTCACATTACACCTGAGCACAGACACTGGACAGACGGACGTCTTATCACTTTACTTATATATGGAGATTTTTAGCTGTGCTGCCCATCAGGGTTAAACAGATTGAAATCTAAGTAATCAACATAGACCTCAGTGTTAATGTCTGCATTGCGCCATCTATTGGAATGTATCTTGAAATGTATGTAGCAATACAATCCATTGTATGTATCATTCCAACAGGTGGCGCATCATAAACATTTGAAATAATAGAATACATTGCTACAAATGTTTGTGATGCGCCATCTGTTGGAATGACAAGTACCAAACTTGAAACTC
Source organism: Erpetoichthys calabaricus (assembly GCF_900747795.2). Classification (NCBI taxonomy): domain Eukaryota; kingdom Metazoa; phylum Chordata; class Cladistia; order Polypteriformes; family Polypteridae; genus Erpetoichthys; species Erpetoichthys calabaricus. Next base: position 144,199,852 of record NC_041406.2, on the reverse strand, counting down.
TTCAGGCAGGACTCCAAGTACCATATCTAGTGAAGACCTGGTATTGCTCATCACCTGCCTGGTGGTGGCAGCATCATGAGACTGGGAGTCCGGTCAGGACTGAGAGAAGGATGAATGCAATCAAATACAGAGGGGTCCTTGAAGAGTGCACAGTACACCTCTGCCTGGGGTGACGGTTTAGCACGACAATGACCCGAAGCATACAGCTAAGACAAAGACGTGGTGGCTTTGGGACAAGTCTCTGAATGTCCTTGAGTGGCCCAGACTTAAAACCCACAGGTCACAGAGACCCGAAGATGGCAGTTCACGGACGCTTCCCATCCAGTCTAACAGAGCCTGAGAGGATTTGCCAGGAAGAATGGGATAAACTTTTTAAATCCAAGTGTGCAAAGCTTGTAGAGACTTACGCCAAGAAGACACAGACTTGCAATTCCTACCAAAGGGGCTTCAACACAGTATTGAACACAAGATCTGAATACTTCCAGGGATGAGAGGTTTCAGCGTTGATTTCTAATAAACTTACAAACCTTTCTAAAGACACGCTTTCCTTTGTTATTATTGGTTATTAAGTGTAGCTTGCCGGTCAAAAATGGCAAATGTATCCACTTCAAATGACATGTACAACACAGAAAGGGTCACTGATACTTTCTGAATCCACTGTCTGTATTTTAGATTTTCTCACAGTTGGTCCTGATGAAGGGCTGGTAGTCTGAGATGCGCCCACCAACCCAACTACATCTTCTAGCAGAATTCCATTGATACCTTGGAGCTGCAGCTGCTTCAACCTCAGAGATGGTAGAGATGGTGCATTATATTCAGAATATGAACAATAACCTTCAGCATTGATTGTTTAAAATGAGACCCTAACGTATCACTAGGAGGGCCAGGAGCTCTGGAGGTAAAGATTGTTGTGCATTTGTGATGTGGAGTCTGGCTGGTTACTCGTTCTCAATGTGAAGATATCTCAAGGCTGTATATACAGTACATGATATGACCGTTCTTTACATTGATCCACGTGTCATAACGGCAGGTTTTAATTTAAGAGGGCTGGTTTGACTAAAGTGTGGTGCCCAGTGCTGCCAGGCCCGGCTCCAGTCCCCAACTCCAGTAACGCTGGCAGTGAAACACCGCCCTGCGTCAGCCGAACTTACATTATGAGTCAATCAGGAGTCTGGGCTTTGAGAAACAACAGCCATTAATGTGCAACTCACTTCAGTACATCTGCTTAATTTCTTTAGTGCTGTACGCCTGCATGCCGAGATCATTTAAAGATATCTTAGCAAGGTCAACTCGCCAGCTTCTCCTGTTCATACATCGCCATTAAAGTGACATTCCTGTAATACCAGGATTTACACGCAAGCCGTATGTTCAGTGAAATGAACTGAAAACACTGTAAAAAGGTGAATACTTCAAGATAGTATTTGTGAAAGTCCGTATACTTTACTGAGTTCATAATTAGCATAAATAGGTGGCATTACAGAGCCTGGGGTGATAAATAGAGCCTGCCGTCTAAAATCCCATTAATCCCAGTCCATGACAGATAAAAGGCTTACCTGTGTGCCTGAAGTCTGCCAGAAAGTTAGACAAGAGGGAGATGCTCCTGTGCTTCGATCGAGTGGGCACGTCACACATCCTTTAAATGTGCCATGCCGAGTCTCGCCGAGACCAAAGTCCACCTTCTATCCTGTCATTTCCATGACAAAAAGACTTTGATCTCTCGGTGACTCGCACAAAGGGCTGATAAGAAGAGCCGGACTGGCTTGTGTGCGTACTGTATGTTTAAAAAAAGTGACCTGGGGATGTAAGGGCAACACAAATGTCCATGTCGGGTACCTCAAATGTACAGAATGCCACGTGACTGTATCATCACAACCTCAGCATGTCCACAGTTCACGTGGCAGTCCAGGTCACTTAACGTTCTTCACAGAGTCACAAAAAAATGACCAAACTCTCGCACTTTCTAAGGAGTTGTCTGACAGGAGCGTGCAGATTGTTTCAGTGCCGCATATCACTCAGCATTGGGGTCGGACATTGCATTGTTTGTCATTAGTGTACGGCATGCTGGGCTCAAAAGCGTAAGTGCAGTGCAAAGTGACGATGACCTGCTCTGACCTGAGTGTGCAGCAGGGGTTAGCAAATCTCATGGCCGGTCTTCTTCCTGGCACTCAGGTTTAAATCTGCACCCCCAGAGATACTAACGGTGGAGCTGCTAACCATCACGCCTGCCTCCACTACCTGTAGTGTTGTCCGTATTCTAAAATGACCACCAGACCACCACAACCTTTTGGCCAAGAACTCAAAAGATGCTGACCAACGATCTGCTCCATGTGTGCTGATTCTGAGCACTGGGCAGCTTCTCCATCTCTACAGGATAACTAAGTGTAGATGTCACATTAAGTCTGTAGGGATACGTTGACACCAGGATTTGGCGAAACATTTCAGAGATTAAAGAACATTTGAGGATTATGACACAATTTTTATTTGTTTCTTTGTTTGTTTGTTTGTGTGGAATAGGCTGCTCATTGTGTGTTCATAACTTAATTTGCTGTAAAGACACAGCTACAAAGTAAGTGCCAAAATTGGACCAGGAGTCTATCTATCTATCTATCTATCTATCTATCTATCTATCTATCTATCTATCTATCTATCTATCTATCTATCTATCTATCTATCTATCTAATCCTGCCTACTATACCAAATTCTATCTATCTATCTATCTATCTATCTATCTATCTATCTATCTATCTATCTATCTATCTATCTATCTATCTATCTATCTATCTATCTATCTATCTATCTAATCCTGCCTACTATACCAAATTATATCTATCTATCTATCTATCTATCTATCTATCTATCTATCTATCTATCTATCTATCTATCTATCTATCTATCTAATCCTGCCTACTATACCAAAT
>NC_041406.2:144166934-144194434 GCF_900747795.2 Erpetoichthys calabaricus | reverse complement strand
CATGGAGATTTTCATGGGGCTCTTTTCATTTACTGTTAGCTTTGCTTAATCAATTTGCACATTTAATTTTCCTTTCATTTTTGTTTAACGCTGCTCCATGGTGTATTATTACTTGAGCTCATATTACATTTCTCCTGAAGAGAAGGACTGGGGAAGCATCTTGTTTTTGAATGATTATTGCCATTTACCTCACATGATTCTTTATTAAGAAACACCTGTTTAAAATACCCCATTGTGTTCCGGAGGGCTTGGGTACGGGGATGTCATTCTGTGGCCTTATTAGCCTTTGTGGAGACTTTTAACCCCGTGTGGAGTGGCTGTTTTTTTGTCCGAGGAGGTTGATTCCCTCTTATCCTCCCTTTCTAATCACAGTGCTGGCTCCAAGAATGCATTTGTGATGTTTGAGATTCTTTTTCCATTAGCAGTTCTACAACACAAGAGAATCAGCCACCCCTGAATAATATGAGTGACTTGTACAGTAAGCGCCATTAGCTGTGTCACACATCAATGAATGAGACTCGAGTTGGGGTGTCGTCTGTTATAACAGCATGTTTTAGTAAAAACACAAAGCCTGCTGTCTCATCTTTGTAGAACAATCCAAGATATGTTTACTAAACTAAAACAAGGTATCAGTTATCATATTTTAATTTGCTATTTTTATAACAAACCTACCATCTCAGGTGTGAAATCTGCACTGTTAAAAGGTCGCCCAATGTGTATGGAGCAGCAATGAACACAAAAAGTATTGATTCATTTAATTGTGCGTACGTAATATTGTTATACTGCTTGATTGTAAGCAGATAACAGCAATGTGAAGATGAGCGCATTCAAGGAGAAAAAGAAACCGAGTACGCGCTGCCATCTCTCCGGACGCAGAGGAGTCCCTCGCTGTCATACTCCCTCTACAATATGGAGGCTGCTAGACTCCCTTCAGGTCCGTTTATTTCTAAGCATGCCCGCTTCATGTGTGGTAAGAAAAGGAAAATAAAACTCAACTCTGCTTACGTCTTGGCAGATTTAATAAAAATTCAAAGGTATCCTCCTCAGAGCTGCTCTCCTAGCAAGTGGTGGGGAGGCTGCCATTGAGACAGAAGCATCCCAGCCAGAGAAAGGCCGTTTGCGTGAGAGAAACACGCACGTAATGAAAGCAGCATTCCTTAAATGGACTACAAATCCCAGCAGCCTCAGTAGCATTAGGCCATTGGGCAGCTTGAGAATGTCGAGGGGATTGCTGGGCAGAAGATTAATTAGGAGCACTCTTTAAAGAGGAGTTTGAAAGATGGTGAAAAACAATCGTGATACACGTGTTTATTCATTTCTACGCTTCTCACTCCACCTCTGCAATGCAACCACCAGTGGATTACAGTTTCCTTCAGGATTTATCTGCTTGTCTTGTGCCTGCTTCTTCTGGGTTGGTAAACGTCTTCCTCCCATCATTTGTACCTTCATATGTGTCTCTGTGTGTGAGTGTGTGAGCTGGGTAAAGGCTCAGTGGGTCCCCAGAATAACATAAAATAAACTCATCCTCCTTGTTGGGCATCGTGAACCTTAGCATCCTCGCGACCTCAACACCTGTAACAAAAAGTGCTATACCAGCGCTTGACCCAGCACAGACAGACACAAGTTTTTCTTTTTCTTTTTCTTCGCCTGTGCGTAATCTTTTGAGTGATTTGTTTTTAAAAGGCACCATTCAGCTGATATTTTATCATTACTGCTATGTCTCTCATTCTCACACACTTCCTCCGCACTCTAGTAGGCAGATTCTGGCCATGCTGGCAGCATCTCTCCTACCAGAATATTCATTCTGAAAACTACATAGCTCTGGACGACATGCTTAGGAATGAAGGTCAGCATCTCCAAGTTCTTTTTGTGGTTGTTTTTCAGATTGATGCTCTCTCAGCTATTCTTAAAAACATAAATTAAGCAGCTCAGGCTCTGTTTTTGAGCGGTGCCTCTTACAGCTCAGTGCTGCGGTGTTCAGAGTACTTTGCTAAACACAGTGCTTGATTTTTTGACCTTCACCAGTAGGTGCACCGCTGCTAACTCTAACAAGCTAATTCTAATTTGTGTTGAGCTCTCTCGCTGTTTTGCTTTATCTCAAAATAAAAACGGTTTTCCTGCCAACTAAGTTTTGTATAGAATTTCATTTGAATTTTTTTTCTGTAACTCGCATCTATTCTGTATAGTCAGCGGTGAAGCTATTGTTCTGTCTAAATGATTCCACTGGTCCAGCCTGATCACATGCTGTGTGGAAATAAAGACATCGCCTCCACTGTCATTCTCTTTTACACCTACAATTTGATATGCTGAAAACAAATAAATTCACATTTCAGGCTCATGTTAACAAAACATTATGGTATAGTTTATATTGATTTTTTAAAGTAAACAGAATATTATTATAAATTTAAATGGGTGTAAAAAATTAACAGATCAGAGTACAAACAGAATGGCTGTTTAAAACATAGATAGATAGATAGATAGAATTTGGTGTAGTAGGCAGGATTAGATAGATAGATAGATAGATAGATAGATAGATAGATAGATAGATAGATAGATAGATAGATAGATAAAATACACTATATATTAGATAGATAGATAGATAGATAGATAGATAGATAGATAGATAGATAGATAGATAGATAGATAGATAAAATACACTATATATTAGATAGATAGATAGATAGATAGATAGATAGATAGATAGATAGATAGATAGATAGATAGATAGATAGATAGATAGATAGATAGATAGATAGATTTTGGATTAGTTGGCAGAATTATATAGACAGATACTTTATATCAGATACACAGTATTTGGTATAGTTGGCAGGATTAGATAGATAGATAGATAGATAGATAGATAGATAGATAGATAGATAGATAGATAGATAGATAGATAGATAGATAGATAGATAGATAGATAGATAGAATAGTCAGGAGGATTATACAGAAAGATTCTCTCTATCAGATACAGAATAGTTGGCATAGAGTGAATGGTTACATAGATAGTATAGCTGGCAGGACTACACAGACACATAGGTAGAATTTGGAATAGTCGGTAGGATTATATAGTCAGATACTCTCTATTAGACACACAGTATTTGGTATAGTTGGCAGGATGACATAGTTAGATCGATGTAACTTTATTTGTCCCTCGGGGGAAATTCGGCTTAGCAATTTATGTGCAATGTTAGAGTAGCCGCAGTTTTACTAGTGCTGGTGGTGGTGTCCCATGATCAGTGACAAATAAAGCAGGGAAGCACCACTCAAAGTCATTGCAACTGTGTAGAGGTCGTGGCTGTATGTATCAGGGTCCTGGGACATTTTGTACGTTGTTTGCAGGTTATTTTCTGGCTCTAGTATTGAGGTGCATGTCATTATTGGGGATTTTTGACACGGAGGAATCTGGTGGACGAGTTTGTTTTTTCAATTAAATGCTTCATTCTAAAGTTCATTTTTGATTTGGGACATTTTCTGCCACCATTTTGCTTTTTGTTCCGCGGTGCTAATTTTGCCCAGTAAGGGGTGTGGCTTCAGAGTTAACCCAGAAGCACTCCAGGTGTCCAACGAGCGTCCAGGTTTGGCAAATATCCAGATGCCCCCTAGCGGTGGCCACAGGACCCCAGTAGGGTTGAGCTTCCATGCACTAGTCAACAGGCAGCACATCGCCATTTTAGCGACTTTCTGCAGAAAGCAGAGGTGGAGACCTTCAAATGTGGGAAATCTTTACACAATCAAGAGTCCGGACTTGCTGATATTTCAGCCGTGCCGCGTTTGCTTCAGTGCAAATGTCTGCAGCTAATCAAGCGCCACACGCTACCGGCAGCTTCTGGAGGTCCTGTACGTGTTTAATTCTGTATATAACATCTATACAATAATCAATTGTCCACCTAAATGGCATTTCTTTAAGTTTAGTAAACAAATAAGGTCTTTGTTTAATTCACAGTTCAGTCTGGAATAGGAATGCAAGCGTAAATTCATTTTCATCCTTTAAAGGCTGAGTGCTTGGGTGGACACCTTTCAAAATGACCGATTTGACTGGAGGCAAAAAAGGATCGAGGTGTAGGACCTGAAATGTGTTTACTAGAACTTTAATAATTAAGGGGGGGGTCTCTATTACATTTCTACACTAAAATCATTCATTTAAGCTTTGGCTTTTGGCAGAATAACCAAACACAATAAAAGTTCATATACTATTACAAAATGTCATATTTTTAAAAGTTTACATGATCATAAATGGCTTCATAGCTGAATATTATTTTAGAATATTCTACCACGTTAAGTGCCGGCTTAACCCGGATTATTTTTGACAGACTTTTCAAGGAAACGTAAAAACTTACTGACAGAAGTGATTTGGAGGGCTCTAAAATCACTGAGGTCCTCCGGTAATAATTACCTTACCCCACCACTTGGGGTGTAACTGAGCCCATCCTAACAGGGGGGAAGACTAAAGAAAAATATCCAGAAGAGACTTCACTGTAGTTTTAAAAAGCCAAAGTGAAGAGCGGCCATGCAGATGCTTACAGGTGCACCAAAGAATCTGTTCACCCCACGTTTGGACTGTGGGACGATTAGGCGCCCAGGACCAGAGGACCTACGGGCACATGGAGGAGAATATCTGTGAAGGTGGTGGGCAAGATATGATCAGGAGTTTACATTTAAACACTCGAGGCGAGAACAGGCCATGAAGCCCATCAAAGCTCGCCAGTCCTCGCCAATTATTTCTTCCAAAAAAACATCAAGTCGAGTTTTGAAAGTCCCTAAAGTCTTACTGTCTATCACATGACTTGGTCATTTATTCCAAGTGTCTTTCGTTCTTTGTGTAAAGAAAAACCTCCTGATGTTTGTGCGAAATTCACCCTTCACAAGTTTCCAGCTGTGTCCCCATGTTCTTGATGAACTCATTTTAAAGTCACCGTCTCGATCCTCTGGACTAATTCCCTTCATAATTGTAAACACTTCAGTCAGGTCTCTTCTTAATTTTCTTTTGCTTAAACTGTAAAGGCTCAGCTCTTTAAATCTTTCTTCATAACTCATCCCCTGTAGCCCTGGAATCAGCCTAGTCACTCTTCTCTGGACCTTCTCTTGTGCTGCTATGTCCTTTTTGTAGCCTGGAGACCAAAACTGCACACAGGACTCCAGATGAGGACTCACCAGTATGTTAGAAAGCTTGAGCAGAACTTCCCTGGACTTGTACTGCACACCTCAAGGCGCTATATAACCTGTTAGCCTTCTTAATGGCTTCTGAACACCATCTGGAAGTTGATAGCTTAGAGTCCACTATGACTCCTAAATCCTTCTCATAAGGTGGACTCTCGATTTCCGACTGCCCATTGTGTATTCAAACCTCACATTTTTACTTCTTTACATTTACTGACATTAAATTTCATCGTCCACAAGTCTGCCCAAGCCTGTCTGCTATCCAAGTCCTTCTGTGATGATATAACGGGTTCCAAATTATCTGCTAATCCACCTGTCTTGGTATCCTCTGTAAACTTAACCAGATACGTGAATCATCTGATATGCCATGAAATGGGCACACGGTAAAGGACTGGACTGACGTGTTGTCTTCTCTTGAAGTGTGTGAAGTCTTGACACGTAGAACTCCAGTAGATGTTTTAGCGGGGAGCTGCAGCAGTGATGACAGCATAGCCAAGTGTTTCAGAGTCTTTAGTCGCAGGCGGAGATGGGGCGCCATTGTGAAGCTGATAGTCAGCATTTCTGATAAGTGCAATGATATGCGGCTCACAGGTGAGTTACGAGTCAGACAGGACACCTAAGTTACGCACAGCTTGTGACGGTCGAGTCAATGAACCCATCGAGGTTAAGACTGACGTCTCAGGTCTTAGACACTTCAGGCCTATCAGCATACAGTTTAAGTAAATTAGCATCTAGCCAGATGTCTGCCTTGTCAGGTTAGAAGTAGACCTGGTATCAAGATGGACCTGAGTGGCATCTACATAACGACAAATGCTGACGCCAAGTGGATGGATAATTTGTCCTCAGGGGAGTATATATATATATATATATTAAAAAAAGACAATGGGATGGACGGCCGGACAGATGGAATGGTCTCCTCTCATTTGTCAAATTTCTTATATTCTGATTTGATTGTATGCGTATGAAGAATTCAGCATTACCAGCAGCTATTACAACAGCCCTCTTGTGATTCCCGGGTTGCCCACAGCTGGCACATTCCACTTGAACAGATCTCGGAGGTACACCTTGGTTAACAGGGGCAGTGAAGAGGATTTATGTCCATCCTTTGTTTTAAAATACTTCCTATCAGTTGGATACAATTTAAACCAAAAATGCTAACTGAGGAAAGGCGAAGATTAGGAGAAGACTATGATTTACAACGTCAAGAGGCACACAGAGATCAAGGATAGTTGTTGGTCGTGGAGCAGCTTTGGCTAATTGTAGCTCATATTTCTTAAACGCAGAAACACTCCAATGGAGAGGCACTGTACCATCAACATTACAGCCTCATTCTAACCTTGATGACTCCAATGGACCACCATGGAGAGCAGCTCATTGTTGCACATTGGCAATAAATTACAGGGTCAGAAAAATATCAAATTATTCTAATCTGAAGATAGTGCAGACATGCAGTTGTGTTCAGTGGAAATCAGGAACAAACTACTGAGTCATGAAGTGGAAGCAGAAGCCTGGACCACCTTTAAGAAGAACCAGGATGGACTGAATGGTCTCCTCTGGTTTGTCCAGTTTCTTATGTTCTGACATGACTGAAGAATTCAGATAAATTCAGCACTACCCAGCCAGTGGTGTAGCTGAGTTCGTTCTGCTCGGGGTTGGGCGGTGCCCTCCAATGTATCTGAAAAATGTTAACCTATTTAAATAGAAAATTAAAATGACGTATAGAGGAAAAATGAAGATAAATTTTGCATAGATTCATTCATATATAGAGAAATATCACAGTCCAAAGACATGCAGGTGAGGTGGATTGGCAATCCTAGTGTGTGCTTAGTGTGTGTGTGTGCCCTGCATTGGGCTGGCACCCTGCCCGGGGTTTGTTTCCTGCTTTGTGCCCTGTGTTGCCTGGGATTGGCTCCAGCAGACCCCCGTGACCCTGTAGCTAGGATATAGCGGGTTGGATAATGGATGGATGGAAAGCTATTAACGTTGAGTTAAACGGTCAGTTTCCACAACACAATACGTTTTCTTCTTGTCCTTTTCTGGAGTGTGAGGTCTAACTGGTGTGAATAAAGGCGCTATATAAGCGTCCGACTCGGCACAGACTCACACTGAGACACGTATAAATTGAACACAACTTTTTATTTTCTCTTCAGCCGTGGGGCACGTCTTCCCCGTGTCCCACAGGCCCAACACAGTCCCACAAGCACTCAACACAATACAAATCTTTTTCTTCACCTGTGAGGCACGTCTTCCCCTTGAACCCCCCAGGTATAACACAGTCCCAAAGTACCTCTTTCACAAGAGAGCAGTCCTTCCTTTGGCAACACCACTCCTCTCAGGCACCTCGTCCTCTTCCTCCCGATTCTGGCCCTCAGTGGTGGTTGCTGGCTTCATTTATGGCCTTCCTGGGAGTGCTCTTGGTGCTTGCTCACCTGTTCCCAATTGCATTCCCATGTGGGCCCATGATTAGACCAGCTGGGCTTAACCATCTCTGTCTCGCCCCCTGGTGGCCATCCCAGGTCCCCACAGGGTTGGGAAGAACTCCATCTCCCATGAAACCCTGTGGGAAACTGAGGCATCAACCAGGGATGCTGCCACCAAGCGTCCCAGGGGAGGTATTGAGGAGTCCATGGCTGCTCCCCCGGAATACAAGTAGAAGGGATGTCCTGGCCGGGCATGAACCCTGGCCATCCTCCACACTGGTAGCCCCATGGTGTAAAGATATGCTAAAATAAAACTTGAAAATGTTGACTCCTCTCATAATTAAGGAGCGTTTTTTAAACAAGTACTGAATACTAAAGAGTTCTCTCTCCCCGACAGTCCGTCCTGGTGTCTGCTACACACTCGAATGCCCTTTAGACCCATGGGGAGCCAGCGGATGTAATGGAACTCCATTAGTTTCCAGTTGTTTGTTCCCAGATTAATGAAGCGTACTTTTTTTTCTTTTCCCCCTTCTGCAGCTGAAAAAAACACAAAAAAATAGAGTGATTTATTGAGCCGAAACCACCTTCTGCACATCAGGACCGACCCGATTACCGTCTTTACACATTAAATCTAAGGGACTTGCCAAGCGATGCACAACCCGAGAAAGAATCAGAGAAATGTGATCAGTAACACTGGGGGTAGAGTTACCACCACAGAACTAAACGATTGCTCCGGTGGTCTTCAGATCTAAGACGTGAAGGATGCGTTTCAGTAAGTGACGGTTCACAGTGTTGCACATGAAATTATTTGTGTAAGCACACTGAACATACACACCAAATTTAAAAAAAAAAGAAGAAAATTAGCATTTGAAAAAAGTGAATGGCTTGTCAGTTATACATCAAAAAAGAAAAATAAGCTTATTACTACCGTGTTGCTATGGCTGTAATGCTGTAAGGGAAATGGCAGCAAAAGCTCGTTATTAACTGAAATCGTGTCCATTGGGAGAAAGCAAACACAAGCAGCCACAAAAGAAAGACCCTCTGTGTGTGTGTGATATAAAGCAGCCCTGACAAATAATACAAATTACATTTGTTGGAAGCTTTTAAGGCAGCACAAAAAACAACTCACCTATTTACTGGGAGTATTTTCAGGAAATAATAATTCTAAATAAACAGCATCAACGGCAATAAAACGAGCCTGAAATTCAAACGTCATCCACTCAGGGGAGCCCACCATTCTCATTATCTTGGTGTTGTGTTGCCTTTTGTCCCCTTGACTTGCATTCGTATCGGATTCACAAAGTCTTCAGACCCTCCACTTTGGTCGCATTTTGTTGTGTTGCAGCTTTGTGCCAAAATCGTTTACATTCATTTTTTTTTCCGCCTCATCAAGCAACACTCAATACCCCAGAATGACAAAGCGAAAAGAGGATTTTAGACATTTTGGCAAATTTATCAAAAAATTGTCAGGCTTATCTGTCAGAGAAAACGAACAGACTTGTTTTAGAAATATTTCAAAATCTCCTGCCCTGCTAACACGGTGGCTGATGAATCAGCATGATGACATCACGGCTTGTGGTTTAATAATTGGTAGGTGGTGTCATGTGATGTTATGTGATGTCACAGAGGCCAAGTCATGTGGTTTTGCCTCATCATGAAACCACACCCACCCCAAAACTGTTTGGTGAGATTGTCAGCTCCTGGTGACAGAGGACTGGCTCTTCTTTTTCAAGGTGTTTTATTGATGTTTTTGAAAGCAGCGTTCCATCATTCAGCATACCTTTTCACATTTTCTTTTTATTATTTGGCATTTTTGAGAGATTATTTTTTTTATTTTTTGGGTGTGCTGTTGTTAATTGGTTTGCTTCCGGCTCACTTTGTCCCCTTTTAAAGCACTGTGACATATTCTTTTTTCCTTGCTCACAAGGAGCTAGTTTATGTTAGGCAGACACCCATATCTGTCCACAGAGGAGCAGCTGAAAGAACGAAGCAAAGCCTTGAAGATTCAACTGTAAATGAGCGCCAGTCCTTATTAGTGCATATGAGGGCTTGTGGAGGGCTGTGTTGTGTTTGGGTGACTGTCCCCAGTGCTGTTCAATTCTGATGACTTGACAGTGCGGTGACAATGAATTTGGAAGACTTTATCTTCAACTTTGGACTGCGTATACTTTATTGGATGTATTTTATTTATTTATTTGGAAATTCTGTTTGTTACAGCTATGTCAGCTAACAGATTAGATTTGAAAAATGACCAGACCAGAAAAGGATCAAAAAAGGACATGACCATCAAAATTAAGACAAAAGGAAAAAAGTCAAAACGGTCAGAACCGAGACAAAATAACAAGAAAACGTAAACGAGCACAACAGAAAAGGGTTTGTATGTGCAACTTGGATAAGGAGGCCATTTTCTAGATGACTTTTTATCCCATCATGTCACTACTTGATAAGGATAAGCCTTGGAAATGCATGAAACTGTCCTGGTGATGGTAACAAATCACAGCGGCAATAATACAAAATGGCAGACAAAACAGTATCAAAATTGAGTGACTTTTTACACGATTCAACAATATTACAAAATGGCAGAAAAGATGGTCCGAAAATTAAGTTACTTTTTACCTGGACTGGCAGTAATACAAAATGGCAGGTAAAACGGTCCAAAAGTTTAGTAACTGTTTATGCAGTTCAAATTTCCAAAAATAGGAATCATAATCAAATTTAAGGGCTTCAATAACCCTTAAAATGGTTGTTTGACTTTGGAAACCCATGTGAAAAAATGTATATATCCCTAAGGCCACCCATCGACCACCATGAAGGGACCACCCACCACCCTATAAAGGGGATCCACCCATCTGTCACCAATAAGATAGGTGGAACTCGATAGTGCGATTTAAGAGTCAGAGTTCAGCGCCATTTCAAACTGTCCTTTTAGGTGCCACTTGGTCTGTCAGTCTGGCTGTTGAGCAATTTCATTGTTCAGAAAAATTCATTTGTCTTGAGTGGATTTCCTAAGTGAGCACAAGCTAAAGCACAACTGCGTCCTCCTCCCCACTTTGATAGACAAACTCTAAAAATGTCACTCTGTATTATCGGAAAGCAAAAATAAGCAGTCAGAAGAATATAAGCAAATATAATAAGGCAACAGTCAAACATTAAACAAACCCGATTAACTCTGGCAGCTCTTTGAGCTGTCAGCAAATAATGACAATCCTTATTACTTTGTTCAAGTGAGATTACTTCACACCCGCTAGGACTGCGGAGGGAGAGGTGAAGGTCAGAAGAGTCTGCATACAAAAATGGACGGCTAGGGGATGGACAGGAGACTGCAGAGTCAACAGGTGATGTGCTGCATTTAATGGAGGAAGGCGGTAAGAAGGTCAGGCCAAGGAGTAATTCTCATCAGTTGTCCGCGGGGCAGCCTGACACACAAGGGGCCTCCGAGGATTTGGTTTTTTTTTCTCATATCAGTTTGTTCTCTCCTTCGTCTTCATTAGGATTTTTTATTAAATTATGATAGATAGATAGATAGATAGATAGATAGATAGATAGATAGATAGATAGATAGATAGATAGATAGATAGATAGATAGATAGAAAATGCACTATACAATAAAGGCACTAAAATATAAATAGATATTCAGAGATATGTAAATAGAAATTTAGTGACCATTTCTGTTTACAACTCATAAGGTTACTGTACAGCCAGTCATAATAAGAACTACTATAAGAAATACTTTGCATTAAATTAACTGTAGTTGTAAAAACTCTAAATACTGCAAATTTTTGAGGCACCATCTATTGGAACGACAGGGGCATAGCAATCAGATAAACACACAGACACTTATCCTGTATATGTATATATATATATATATATATATATATATATATATATATATATATATATATATATATATATATATATATATATAGTGAGATATGGCCGGCCATTCATCCCGGCCAACACCCCCAGGCCGCCAGATGGAGCCCTCCTTGCAGCAGGGAGATGCCCCGAATGCCAGCAGGGAATTATGGACAATGGACTTTTAATGCACAGCCCTGCTGGATACCATGGGGGGCCGCCAGGAGTCGCTGCAGGGAGGCCCCAGGGATTGTTATTTGCCTTATAACCCGGAAGTGCATCTTACTCACAGCGACAGAGGGAATGACATAAATCTGCGTTCACCTACTTCCACGTTCTTCCACTCCATAAATCCCGGTTAGTGTGAAAAGTAACGCATGCGCCTACTGCCACTCCCCAAACTCCTCCCAGAATTATGCTTCTTTGAATATGCAAATCAATATAAATAGTCCTTAAGCTCAGTGTAATGTGAAAAGGCAATGGCAAAAGCATGGGGGAAGATAGAAGAATTTCAGCGAATACCAAGTGGAGGCAAAGAAAAAAACACTATTTGTTGGTGTAAACAGTGATATAAACAACAAAAGGAAGTTGATCGAGTGACATAGTGTGCCATAGTAGATTTCAAAGTCGCCATGAAAAGGTGAGTTGTAGCCCACTGCCTGAGTGTCATATGAAAGCTTATTAGGGTACAGAGAAAAGAAAAAAAAATAGGGACACGGTGAGAAAAAAGCTCAAAATGTCAACTTTAATCTCTCAATTTCCACTTTAATCACGTAGTTTATTTTGTCATTAAAGTAGAACATCATAAACTTCATCCTAAAATCATTTAATTTACTAGTTTCTCAAATCCCATCGTAACTAAAGTGGCACATTAAATGCTTTGTATTGTATGTGTTCTTCTATGTGCTCTGTGTGTGTGAATCACTATGTGCTTCTTAAACGGGCCTTTTTCTTCCTCCAACAGGACACAGAATCCATTACATTCGTGATATTACAACTCTCCTGAATAATTAAAATACTGAGATGTATACGTGATATCATTTTAATGATGATAGGAGTTAAAGCATGTTATTAAACATGGGAACACGGTGGTGCAGTGATAGTGACGAGGTGGCGCCCTGTCCAGAGATTGTTCCTGCCTCATGCAAGATGCTTGCTGCGCCGTGCGCGACCTTTGAGAAATAATTTTATTGCAACAGTAACTGTCTCTTTCAAAACGTACTAACCTCCAATTCCTGTCCTTCCTTTTCTTTCTCCAAATATCAAATCGCCACACATATCAGCTCTGTAATAGACGTTAAGCCATCTGCAAGCTTAGAACGCCAATTCTTCAAAACGTTTAAGGAACATCGAAATATCTTTGTAGTACCGTGTTTTAATTATTCTATCCATCTAATTCTTCCAGTGTCGTGGCCAGCCCCAGCAAGACTACAGTGCGAGGCAGGAACAATATCCCTGAACGGAGCGCCAGCTCATCGCTAGCACTCTGACACCGTGTCCTCCTCATGTTTAATTATTAACAATATAGATTATTTAAATGAAGTTAAAGTTTTATCTGTATAATGTAATAAACATATTTTGCTGCATTTCATCTTAAAAATGATATCGTCATCATATGTAAATATGCGCTTTATAAAGTGGCTCAGGTTGTGCAATATTATAACTGTATCGCAAGTTTACAGTGAGGTGATTGTACTTATAAGTACAGACAGTTCTACAAGGAGCACTTGATGGACTGATTGAGTGCATTTAGAGTTCTTGGGATGAAACTGTTTCTGAACCGCAAGGTCCTGAAGTGTTTGCCACATGAGAGCAGTTCAAATTGCGAATGGCTGAGGCAGCATGTGCTTGATGCTGTATACCAATAATTCTCTTTCCGATCAGCTGCTGTAGAGCTGTGATTCACACTCAGATACAGTGATATAAATACTCTGAGTGGTGCAGTGAGAGTAATATGGAAAAAGATGATCCGATGTGGTAACCCCTAACGGGAGCAGCTGAATGAAGAAGAAGAACAAGGTGCAGTGAGAGTAACAACGCTAAAGCAGTTATGGCATTTGGAATAGTTTGGCTATTCTGTGGACTATTATATTGTTACCGGTCAATTACAATCAGATGCATTAAACTAATAAACAATATGCAGTTAATTTCAGTGTATTTATAAAGCCGCGTCAGGGATGTGGATCTAAAAAAGAAAGGGAAACCACACTGGAACAATAGCACTGCTTTGACACTGGGTTGCCGCCCGTTTGCAAAATGCCAAGCATTAAGCTAGTGTGAAAAATGTGTGTGGCTTTACGACAAGTTTAGGTGTTATACATCGCGATTTGAGCGTGGGAAATGGGAGTACGCAACATTTTTGTGTGTACGCACCCATTTATACATGAGGACCCTGTCCACTATATATATATATATATATATATATATATATATATATATATATAATATATATATATATATATATGTGGTTGAACGGCCGGGGGCCCTTACCTGGCTGGGACGCACTGATTATGGAAGGACCGGGGGGAGAGAGTATTTTCAAGGCTATTTCTCCCCTGGACCAACAGAGGACAGCTCCCTTGGTTTCCAGCAGGGCCACGGGTCATGAGCATAGAAGCTCAAACCTGTTGGGTCCAGTGGACACCGCCAGGGGGTACATGGACATTTGCAGGGCCCTATTTGGCAGCACATTGCCACACATGGTAGTGCTGCCAGAAGAAACTCGTTGTGCACCTGGAATCCTTCAAAGTGACCTATGAAAAGGGACTAGTCACCAGAAGGCAGCAGCCAGAGTTGGGAGGCAGAAGGACAAAGCCTGTGGGGAGGTCTGGAGGTGGAAGGAGTGTGCCTTGTGTGCTGCGCTTTATGTACTGTACTGTGGGGAGCAGCCTAAAGTGCTCCCCAACTGTAAAGAAAGTGTGTGTTGTGTGCTGAACCTGTGTCCTGCCTGACTGTGTCGGGGTTAGGGCGGCTGTATACGGCTTGGCAATCACTATATATATATATATATATATATATATATATATATATATATATATAATATAATATATATATATATATATATAAAATGTCACATACATGCCAGAAAGGTTGAAATCTAAATATTCAATATAGATCTCAGCATTAATGCCTGAGTGCACCCTCTGTTTGGAATATATTTTGTAATACATGTAGATAATAAAATGAATTGCATTTGTCATTCCAACAGATGGCACATCACAAACGTTTGTAGCAATATAATACATTACTGCAAATGCCTGTGATGCACCATCGAGTTGAAAGACAGATGCAATGCATTTTCCTGTTATATGCCAATTGGTGTGGGATTCGTAAAAGCAGGGCTTAATGTTTGCGATGCAGCATCTGTTGGAATGACAAATGCCATGCATGTCTTTGTTATATCCTATTTGGTAAGGGATTCATAAAAGCAGTGTTAATATTTGGGAAGTGTCATCTGATAAATTCAAAGTATTTTATTACTAGAAATATTTGTCAGGCACCATCTGTTGGAATGACAGAGACATAACAATCAGATTAACACACAGATACTTAACCTGTCATTAAGGTGGATATATATGTATATATATGTATGTGTGTGTGTGTGTGTGTGTGTGTGTGTGTGTGTGTGTGTTTTTAATTATATATTGTAAAAGAGATAGAGAGAGACAAAGAAGGTTTGGGTTCCCTATAGATGCCCATCTTTGAAAGAAATTAAGTACCACATATCAACAGAAAAGGCGGCATGGTGGCGCAGTGGGTAGCGCTGCTGCCTCGCAGTTAGGAGGCCTGGGTTTGCTTCCCAGGTCCTCCCTGCGTGGAGTTTGCATGTTCTCCCCATGTCTGTGTGGGTTTCCTCCCACAGTCCAAAGAAATGCAGGTTAAGTGCATTGGCGATTCTAAATTGTCCCTAGTGTGTGATTGGTGTGTGTGCCCTGCGGTGGGCTGGTGCCCTGCCCCGGGTTTGTTTCCTGCCTTGCGCCCTGTGTTGGCTGGGATTGGCTCCAGCAGACCCCCGTGACCCTGTAGTTAGGATATAGCGGATTGGATAATAGATGAATGGATGGCTGGATATCAACAGAAAAGAAAAACCCTTGGGTCTGTAAAGGGGGCTTTTTCAGGAGGCTCCATCCTATGCAGAAGATGTTCCTAAAATGACCGCCAACCTTCTGGTCCTGGTGTGATTTAAATATCATAAAAGCTGTATGGGGATGGTCTAACAAGCTAAAAACTGGAAAAGAGAACCTTCACGTTGCCCCACCCCCCTGCATGCCCAGAATGAAACATTTACTCTTATTTAAAGACAAAAATAACAGGAGAGAAGAAGCTGGACTCAGGCTCTTAATGACAAAATCAAAAGTCAAGATGCTTTCTGTGGTGTATGCTGTGCCCATTCCAGTCCCGTTGTCCTCGTTTAAGTGACACTCTGTCCTGACGAGCCACACGGCCTGACAATTTCATTCTGTTAAGATCTGAAGAGCAGATGCACAAGATGGCAGTAGATCACCAAGAAACGCCGCCACTGAAAAAGCCTGACGCATGGTTGGGGGGCTGGGGCTGGAGACTCATGGATGTTACCAGACTCTTGTGAAATACTCGGCATAAATTCAGATGCCTGATCTGGGGTTAGTTTTTAAAAAGACATTTCTTTATGAAAATGAAGAACAAATTCCTTTTTTATCCTATTTACATTGGACTATTCCGATGCTGCAAATGTTTTTAGTCTTTAAAGAGTTGCCATAGCCATTAAAGCTGCATATTCAATCCACTGTTAATAAATTGACTAAACTAAACTAATATTATGTTGTGTTATTCATTTAATATGTTATTTTAATAAAGCGTTTCCAAAGAAGGCAAGCGCTACTCTGTCTGGCCGTTTCAGAGGACTTCATCTACTCTGTCCCTGGTGAGTGACATTAATGCCACTGCATGGAGGACACAGCAGGCACTTTTTCCAATCAATACAATAAATAAAAACATGGCAAAGAAAAAGTGATTTTTTTTGAAATGTAAGTAAAAGAAGACGATGTAGCAGAACGTGCATTGAGGGCGGCCGGCCAGTCCCTGGTGCTTCTGTTTCTTTGACCACAACTTCATGCTGGGAGGCTCAAGAAAAGCACCTTGTGATGTGATGGCCGTGTTAAGCATTGACAACGTGTGGCGTCCGTCTCGCTCAATCGCCCGTCAGGGGACTGCGCTTGCCATGTCAGTTCAGAGTGAGTGACGCACGTCAGGAGTCATGGAGATGTGGCCAATAATGACATTTTCCAAACCACATTGACAAATGCAAATCCAATTGATCTTTGCCGAAGGTTTGTTCAGAAAGAATAATAATAAGATGATTCATTCAGGCCTCTTGGGTCCAGCTGGGGCCACCTGTTGAAGATCATGGGACGGGTAGCAGCAACAGGAGGAGACGCGGTGGCAGAAGACAGCATGGCTCAGCTCCTCTTCCTCAATTCAGGACAATGAGGAGTGTGACGGAGCTGTGGCAAGAAGACAAAGTCACGAATCTATGTTGTGGCTTCTTCAAGTTGTTTTGTTGGAATTATTATTCAGGTCTTCTTTGTTCATTTTAAAATGAAGGCATTGACTGACACAGTGAAAACGGGTGCAGGTGTTCCTGACTTCAACGTTATTTTAATAATATACCAATTAAATGCATTGTGTTATTATTAAAACGCACAACAAGAATGTATTTTCTCACAGAAAGTCCTTTGCGCACACCAGCTGTGCTGTAACTCGGCTGGGTCTTATAAGTCGCATCTTGCAAAATTCATTGCAATCCAATGTCGCAGGCTCCATCAGAACTTCACGCCGTTGAGACGCCAGTCGCAGAGTTGTGGTTCTATGGATTGTCAGATTATTAGTGAACTGATGGACTATTTTACGATACAACCGTATCTGCTCAGAGATAAACAACTGCAGGAGCTCAGATGAGATTCCATCAGACAAGGTTATACCCCTAAAACAAAAAACAGGTAGAGCTACTGCCATACCCAGAGACCACCTTCTGGAATATAAAGACAACAAGAACCGCATCCCCCTTGTCGTCACCTATAACCCACATCTTGAAGCACTTCGAAAAATTCTAAAAAAACTTCAGCCTCCTGGCATACAGACAACCACCAAACCTGCAGCTACTAATTGCCCGAAACTCCCTAAGTGAACCAACAGAAAATGGCACATCGCCCTGCCTACAGAAAAGACATGTCCTTATATTTATGATACTGATTGTGTAGTTATACCACACTGCTGACTAGAACACTGCTAATGTGGTCTACCTAATTCTCTGTAAGAAATGTCCTGACACTTCATCTCTCTGTGGGAGAAACTGGACAAACACTCCGCCAAAGCGTGAACTTCCACAGGAGATGTTCCTGTAGCAGCACTGGACACTGTGAGAGGGACTTTAAAGTCCCAGGGCTTATGGGCAACTTCAGAACACAGCAAGAGAGACAAAATGGGAAGTGAAACTCAGTCTAAATCTGAACACATCACAACATGGCGTACATAGAGACAAGAGTTTTATGGCCAGAGATGACGATTGTTGCCATCTCTCGGAACTGACAACCTGACTGCAGACCCACAGAAACTTCCAAAGACTTTGTTGGACAGTCATCTTATCCAAAGATCTTGACCAGACATTGTTCTCCTCTCTTGCTTAATGAATCTTAGCCTGGAGAGGTCTAAGATGTCTCACTTCAAGGTTTTCCAGTGCTGTGTCTAAATAAGCACAGAGAACTCCAGTTTCTGTATTCCATTTTGCCTGAAGAAGGGGCCTGAGTTGCCTTGAAAGCCTGCATATTGGAATCTTTTTAGTTAGCCAATAAAAGGGGTCATTTTACTTGACTTCTCACTGCAGGCTTATGTTGGAAGCGAGACGGTGTGACGCCGTCACTAACTCTTACTCAGTTTGTTTCCCTTGGCTGGAGGAAGTGAAGCTGCCGGAGGACCGTCGACTATTTAAGTCCTGACTCTTCTGGGCCTCAACCACATTTAACTGAAGTCTCCACCAGATGTCGACGTCCACAATCAGACCAGCTTTGGAGGAAGTCAGAATCCCGGGCCTCTCATCAGCACACCTTTGCGGTCTCCTTTTTCTGTTCTTTTAATGATACAGGTGTGAAATTCAGTATACAAGTTGATAAATATTCTGTAACTTAGACAAAGCAATGTAATATGAATGTTATATCACTGATAGGAACAGCGGTGGTTTGATATTTGGCTAACCACTACCCCCCACCCCCCTCCCCTTTAGGACTGAGTCTTTGTAATTTTATGACAGGGTGGGATGGGGGAACCTGCCTAAAACCAGTGATTCTCTGCAGGACATACTCTCTTAACAAAACCCCACAGGCAAGCCAGATCACATAGCTGGCAAGCATCAGCTCAATAAATAGTTTTGGGGGGCAGGTGTGATAGGTATTGTGTGCACCCATTGGTCAGAAGTATGGCTGCTTGGGATTGGTTTGAATCGGAGGCCATTCTGTAGCACGACACCCTGTTGGTGTAAGGATTTGGACAAAGAATGCATAAATTCAGTTGTTTACCCCTCTCTCTATCACCATCACGATGAAGGAGTATCTCACACATCATGAACTGTAAAGAAGACCACATTGAGAAGTACAACTCAGCAGCCATATTGAGACCGCGGCCTGTCACAAAGAAAATGAGGACTTCACTAAAGACATTTCAAAGAACTAACAAGTCTGGGTGCTGCCTGAAACTACACGTCAGCATTTATCAGGTTGTGAGGTTGCCAATATTCACTTGCACTTTGCTTATTGTTATTATTTTTATGAATATTATCAGTAATACATTTAAAGTTGTAACTTAACTCCTGCTTGTCTTTTACTCTGTGTAATTACCTGAGGTTATCGATGTAGAAGGGAAGGTGGGGAGAAGTAATAAAGTCCAATACCTGATAAACAGTGGTGTGTCTGTGGGATTGAAGGCATTCTCACAAAATGCTCTGCAATAACAATGGAGCTCTGTGGAGCCACACCACATGCACTTCAGCAGAGGTCATCCACCTGAAGCTAAGAGACCATCTAGGAGAGCTTGGGTAGCAGTTGGTAGAGGTGTTCCTGAGGCCAGCAGGGGGCGCTTACCCTACAATCTGAATGAGAAATGGATGTAAACCCGAGGTCCTGACACTCTGTGGTTATAAAAGATCCCGGGGCATCCTTAATAAAGAGTAGGGTGAATCTGCTGTCTTGGCTAAATTGCCCACAATGATGAAGTCATGATGGCCCCTTAATCACCCCTGTCTCTAACTGGCCATCTCTCTCACCCCTTTGCCACCTAATGTGTGGTGAGGGTACTGGTACAAAAATGGCCGCCATCACATCATTCAGGTGGATGTGTAATTACCTTAGATTATAGATGTAGAAGGGAAGGTGGGGAGAAGGTATAAAGTCCAATACCTGATAAACAGTGGAGTGTCTGTGGGATTGGAGGCATTCTGATGAAGGCTACACAATAAAGAATACAAAAGGGGAACGGAGAGTAATAGAGAACTCTACCAAGACAGAACAATAGGGCACCCTTCGGGACCCAAACACTTATTTTCTCATCGTATTTCTTCTTTTTTACAATATGGCGAAAAATAAATGTTATCCAAAATGTGGCTGTTAAGGAACTACTTGCTGAAAGTGAAAATATTCTGTTCTGTGATGCCACACCAAGTTTTCATTCTAATTTCAGAAGCCCCACTACCCTCTGTCTGCATGTGTTACCTACGAATAGGCTGCTATTTGGCGCTACAATCCTAAAACTGGGTTACAAGATAATTAGTAGGTGGAGTCTGTCTACAATGAACCGCAAGGGACTGCTCCTTTTCTTCAGCCATTACAGGGCTGAGGGTTGTCCCTTGAGGTGATGGACGGGTGGTCCCGCCTCCTGGGAAAACACCCACAAAACACATGGCCTTTAAAAGAAGAAAATTCATTGACATAAAGAAATGAAAAGAACAACAATGTTAATGTAAAAAAATGAACCCAACAGACAAAACAGAGACATTTGAACCCCAGCCAGTAGGGGGAACCCAGATTGAAACGCAACAAGAGCAGTCGGGAGAAAATTTCCGGTTATTTCAGGTTCTTCAGCTTCAGTCAATGTGGCTGTTTGTTTCTGGTGAGTCTTCTTATTTTGGTGTCTCCATTTTCTTTAATCTTCTAGTCTGCTCTGACTTTTTGTTCCTGCCATTTTCTGTGTTTTGTGGGTGGAGCTCAAGGAGGCGGGACCATCCTGAGTTTTCTTTCTCTGGCTCCTCCTCCTTTTCACTTTATAAGTCAACCAGAAAGAGAAGCCCAGCAGTGAAGCACTGAGATTGCACAGTACTCGTTCTGCTTCAGCCAGGGTTTTTTTTACTGTCTTATATTTCTTTCCTGTTTAATTGTTGTTTCTGAATTATTGTTTTTTGTATATTTATGTAAATTTTGTGATTTTTTTTTAATCTCTAAATGTTAATTTCATTCAATACACTTTGTGTGGGTGCAGCCCCAGGAGGTGGGACCACTCTGACATCACTGCTGTTGGCTCCTCCCTCTGCCTTTATATCCACAGCAGAGACAGGACCCCGGCAGTGGAGCATTGAGTTTGTAAGGAGCTGTTTTGTGCATAATGCCTTTTCTTTGGATTCTCTGTTTTTGGGGTTTATTTGCTTCTGTCTTTGGATTGTGGATTGGACTTTGTTTTAGAAACATCCTTTTTCCTTTTTTAATGCCCTTTTTTCTTTTTCTATTTTTTAATAAAAGGGCCTTTGATTTATGAAGATTCTGTTTTGGGCTAACATTACAAGCGAGAGTTTTATGGTCACTTCTTACTTGTAAGACCTTTTGATGCATTTTAGGGCTTTGATTGTGGTTTGAACTTTTAAAGCCAGATACAAGAATTCCAGCTAATTACTAAATTCTAAATAAACCAAAAAAAGGCAACCAGACAAGTCCACAAAACCAAGAAAGAAAGAGTCTGAAACCACTGGAGTAAAATGAAAATGGTCAAAACCCCAACGGACTTACAAAAGAAAGGACCCGGCTAATCCTACAGCACATCTACATTACTACATTTCCCTGTAAAAAATTGTGTTTTTAAAGTAAAGCAATCTCCATCTACACTGGCGTGTTCACGTCATTAATGAAAGTGCCGCTAAACTGACCAAAAATCATACGACCCAGCCATTCAGCTACGTACACTGGGCATGTGTTCATTGGTGGAAACAGGTAAAGGTCACGTCCTCCATGCCAGACAATTTGTGAATTTCCCCTTGGGATTAATAAAGTATCTATCTATCTATCCTACCTACTACACCAAATTCTATCTATCTATCTATCTATCTATCTATCTATCTATCTATCTATCTATCTATCTATCTATCTATCTATCATTCATTTACAGCTTGTGTTTACACATGAAGGACAGAAACAGTGAATATGAAAATCAAAAATATCACCGATTGTTCTGTTTGAACTGACAATGAGATGCAGTTGGTTTTGAGAGTAACACAAATAACAACAACATTTATTTCTATAGCACATTTTCATACAAAAAATGGAGCTCAAAGTCTTTACATAATGAAGAAAAGAAAAATAAAAGACAAAGTAAGAAATTAAAATAAGACAACATTAATTAACATAGAATGTTAAGGTGAATAGAAGGTATAGAAATAAGGTGAGCAAAGCGGCTGAGAAAATGTAATGAGCAGGATCCAATCAGGGAAGGGCCACGTAATCAGTGTGAACCAATTTACGTTTTCAAAATGCTTCATTTTCCCCAAACTGCTGTGCAATAATCAGCCTTGACACACAAAAAAGGTTTGGGGCAGCCACCCGTATACGTGAGCTTGGCTGAAAAAGAGCAAAAATAAGATACACAGTTGTGTACAGACTTGAGTCCAAAACAGAACTGATTAACTGAAGGTAGTTGGCTAGAGTTTTATGGTCGGTCAAGGGAAGTGATGTCATCGAGACAGGAACCGGAAGTGACATCGTCGGACCAGGGCGGGATTTCCTGTGCTGTGTCTGCAGCGATAACAGAGAGAGGATTAATGCACTCTGCCACCCCTCTGGCCTGGTGTGGAATTACCTTCTTTTGAGCCCTTTGGCTGCCTCCCATGTGCACATGTGTGACATCGACTATAATAAAGGGCTCAGGAGAGCTTTTTCACGTGTTAACAACTCCGGGGATGGTGCGACTGAAAGACAAAATGGAGGTTAATGTCCGTATTTTTAAATAAAAATGTAGTAGTGTGGACATAGCTATCATTTAGCTATCAGGTTGTTTAAATAGGGCCCTTCAAGTCATAATTGAATGCTAGAGGAGAAACCAGGGACCAGGGCAAATAACAAGCACTCCAAAAATCATAAGCAGTGAATGAAGCACAGGAAAATGACACAATTTACAAAAACCATAAAAACACACCTGTCACAAATACTTGCAATTTTTGTGTGGTAAGGAATCCTAGAAACATGGAGGTTCTGCCTCTCAAGAGCTCGGTGGCAGCCCCTGATTTTTTGAAGTAAGGGGGGTCTATGAAGACTACAAATCCCAGAAACCCCTACAGGGACTTTAACTACTCCAGCAACATATGACTGCTGCTTCTGCTGCTACCTATCAGGCTGTGAGGGTCCCTCAGCCATTCTAATATCATTTCTGGGATTCTTCTTCTCGGTGTCCTGTCTGGGATGTCCCAGTGTCGGCTGTTTCCTGTGCCACCTGGACTTCCCTCACAGTACTTGCATTAAAGTGTCAAAAGTCAGCCATTTATTGGTCAGAAGCCACCTGTCAGGTTGGTGACCTCAGGAAGAAGCATGTCTGCCCCACTACAGCAAGCTCATTGACACCTGTGTTCAGTTCCATCTTGAGCTGTTTACTTGTTATAACTGAATCCAATCGGAGCTCTCATTATGTGGCGAATCGGAAAACTCATTCCAGAATGCAAACTAATGTTTTTATAGAGCCCTCTCGTTACCATAGCGATGGCATCTAACTGCAGACCAGATGCCCAGCTAATGGGAAAAATTAAAAGCTAACATGCACCATGGTCATGTATGCAATCCTCAAGAGCTCCACTGATTCACATCTCTCTGTGTGGAATATATTTGGATATTTTTGCTCTGCATGAGATTCGCACATCTACTCGTTCTATTAACGACACAGTCCTACCTTAGAATATTATTTAAGAAAAAAATATAACTGCCTAAAATGGTGAAGTCGAAGGTTGGTCAGATGCTGTCAAATTCAACCCAACAAATTCAAAAATAATTAATATTAGCAGTTAGGTGAAGGATGCAACAATTCGGCTCTGTAGTCTTCCTTTGTCAGGTGTGTAACCGAAAAGCAGGTGACTGATATCGGACGGGAAGAAGGGAACAATGCCAGGAGAAAAGGTGAGAGGAGATGGGAAAGGAGCTGCCATTAGAGAAGATGAACAGAGAGATAAAAAAGAGCTACTTGGTCATTAAGACCTGGAGAAAGGTCTTGTCCTTGGTGTCCCATCTAGGACATCCTGCTGTTTCTTGTGCCACCTGGCCGTCCCTCACATTGCTTGCATTAAAGTGTCAACAGCCAACCATATCTCTGTCAGAGGCCACCTGATCTCACTTTTCGGACAGGAACAAGGATGTCCATGAGGGTCATCATGAACTACTTCCAACATGAACACTTCCAACAATGTCCACTAGAGAGGGCCTATCACCCTCAGAGCCCAGCTAATAATAAGGGCACGCACCAGATCTTCAACAAAATAAAAAAATGTATTCTTTACCATCACAGTGAAGTTCCATGGAGCACAAAGACAAAATCGAATAGTTCTCTGACAAAGGCAGTCCAAGTCAAAGTCCAAACAGAGTGGTCAAAAATATGCTTCCTTCAATCGTGAACTTGGAGTCCCAAAAGCATGTTGGTTCCAATAAGTTCTTAAAAGCACGTCCAGGAAATGCTCACTAGAGGGGGATATCGCCGTCAAACCCCAGTTAGTAATAAGGGCAAGCGCCCAGATCTTTATAAAATAAAACGTTTATTCTCACAAAATGCTCTGCGATAACAATGGAGCTCTGTGGAGCCACACCACATGCACTTCAGCAGAGGTCATCCACCTGAAGCTAAGAGACCATCTAGGAGAGCTTGGGTAGCAGTTGGTAGAGGTGTTGCTGAGGCCAGCAGGGGGCGCTTACCCTACAATCGGAATGAGAAATGGATGTAAACCCGAGGTCCTGACACTCCATGGTTATTAAAGATCCTTCATAAAGAGTAGGGTGAACCTGCTGTCCTGGCTAAATTGCCCACAACGGTGTAGTCATTATGGCCCCTTAATCACTCCTGTCTCTAACTGGCTATCTCTCTCACCCCTTTGCCACCTATTGTGTGGTGAGTGTACTGGTACAAAAATGGCTGCCATAACATCATTCAGGTGGATGCTACACATTGGTGGAGGTTGAAGTGCCAAGGACTGTGTAAATCGCTTTGAGTAGCAAGAAAAGTGCTATGCAAATATAAAGAATTATTATTATTACAAGGGGGCTTCGCCCCCTGCTCACTTCGCTCATCAACCCCCCTGCCTTCGCCTCCTGCCTGCTCACATATGTGGATTTCACTTCCACCAAAAAACAAATCTTTTAATTCTTGTGGATAGGCCTCTTCATTGGGAGGAAACATGACGGCAAGACAAATTAGACGATCTACAAGTCTCTGACTTACAGTTTAAATCCGATCAATATATTCGATCTCTTTTTGCTGTTCCGTTATTTCACCGAGTACTAACTTCTGTTTGTTTGTGCGAATGCGACCTTTACTATCATTTTTTGAGACTTTCAAATTTTAGTACTTTCATTATCTCTAACCTGCTCTGCATGGGTATCACACCTGCGTTTTTGAATTCTTTACAATGTTCTACTTTGTCATCTACTCTTTGTCTTTTATTTCCAGCCCCGGGTGTGGTTAAATCTCTTGGCACAAAGTCGTGTCTCGCGGGATGTGAAAGTGTCTCTCTGAGAAAGTCACGTCTCGTCCCAAGATTTTTTTAATTATAATAGGAGAAATGATTATTATTATTATTAAGAAGCACAAGAATTGCACAAAAACACAATGGCAATCTAATACCAACAAAGACAGTAATCTAGAAATGTAGTCAAACACCGAGCATGAATGTCAAAATTCCAAAATACATGAAGGGCACAAGCCCAGCAAAACACAGATGACTCACCAACTCCAGGGCGCATTCAGAATGAACCACCAGAAACTGGGGGAGACCCTCCTGATTTATAGAGTGGAGGGCAGTTCGTGATGGTGATTGACAGGTGGCTCCTCTTCTTGGGGGACCACCCTCAAAGCACATGGGACATTACCAAGGCATTGCTACATAGACAAAATGAAAACCAAAGAATACAAATAAACACAAGGAAGGACAATTAAAAGGACATAAGACAAAGATCTGAATCGCAGCTAGAGGAGGAACTCTGGCTGAAAGATGGCACGGGGGGCCACTTTGTGCATGTTTGCTGGGTTATATACAGAGCAGAAATAGACATTGTGGACTATAGGGGGCACTCATGCTTCTTCCCTGAACACAAATGATGACCAAAACAAAAAGAGAAGTGACAAAAGAAAAGGGGTTTATTACCCAAAGTAGGAGAACATTCAACACAGTGCCCCATAAACACATAATGGCTAAGAATAACAAAAATCTAAGGCTTCTGGGCATTCTGTGCACCCTCCAGCCTCCTTTCCTTGCCTTATTATTATTATTATTATTTTTAAGAAGCAAATGAATTGCCCAAACACCACAATGGCAATCTAATGCCAACAAAGACCCAAAACAGTAATCTAGAAACATATTCAAGCAATGGCTTCCTTCCAACTCCAAGGCCCCCTGTATACTGACTACAGGGTCTTTTATGCCAGGGTCAGGTACACCCATCCTAATAAGGTCCTCTTCTACTGTTTCCAGGTTTTCCGGCCAGTACTGGACAGGTCTGCAGGTACCCGCTGAGGAGCTCCCTCTAGTGGCACTGGGTTTCCCTGCAGATGTCTCCCACCACAGTGTGTAATTGAGGAGGGCCATTCTCTCTGTCCTTCCCTGTACTCCTATGATTTTAACCGCCAGTGCCCTCTAGTGGCCAGGGTGACGTTAACAACAGTAACAAACTGGTTGTCCCCTGTCCCACTTTCACAACATAATCTTGACAAAAATGAAACTCGGAAGAATAGTGTAACATGAGAAATGAGTTCAGATTTACAACAAAAAACAGTTTGAAATGACATTAAGGGTAAGTTTATCTTTGATACTGTAAGTACGTTATGCTGTCGGGGTTTACTTGTAACACAGAGAGAAGATCACTTGCTTAGAAGCCTGAGGGATGTGAATTTTATTCTCTGATCATCGCACAACTGGCAAACAGGGAATTATCAGAACAGATGGCAGGCAGACAAAATCAGCCGAAAAAATCACTCAGATAAACTTCCGTAAAGTAAAACGTTTCATGGTTGGATGGTTTAAAACGGCTGGGTGGCAGAGGGTCATCTTTTGATGGCACAGGAGGTAACGTTTTTTCTTTTGCACTGTAGATTGCATATGCATAATTATAGCAAAGCGGTAACATTTAATGTAGTGTGCCATGGGAAAGTATTCAGACCCCTTCACTTTTTACACATTTTGTTCTGCTGCTCATCAAGCAACACTCCGTAGCACAGAATGACAAAGCAAAAAAAAAAAAAGGGGCATTTTGGGAATTTTTACAAATTTATTCAAAGTGATTCCAGCCCAGAGTCTTCTAGGTTGTGACATGACAAGGTTCACGCACCTGAGTTTGGAGATTTTCTGCCATTCTTCTCTGGAGATCTTTGCTCCATTCTGCGAATAAGCCTGTCTAGTCTCTCATAAGAACACAAGAAATCTGACAAATGAGAGGAGACCATTCACTCCATCAGACTTGTTTGTTTAGCTGATAGCTCAGCTGTCCCCACATCTCATCTAGAATCTTCTTTAAGGTTCTCAAGGTTTCTGCTATAACTCCAAGTCTTGGTAGTTTACTCAAGATTCCCACAACTCTTTATGCAAAGTATTGC